>NW_015112817.1:456853-462832 GCF_001443285.1 Poecilia latipinna
GAAAATAGAAAGAAATTTTACAAAAAAAGTTTTTTTTTTTTTTTTTTTTTTTTTTTACAAATTTAGCTTTTTCAGAACCGTTTCCAATAAGACACTCCAAAAAACGCATAAAAAACATTGATAGAAACATGACTACAGTTCTAGTCATTTTTAATTATTCCTCTGACTACAGGTATTTTTTTTTACACCTGATAAACGTCTGAACCAGTATAATGGCATCTTTTCCTGGCTTTCCCATTTCGACTAGCTAGTAAACATTTTAAAAATGCATTGCAAGAATCATTAGGGGTACCAATAGCTGTGGCACTGGTGATTTTGTGAAATTTGTATACTGAAATTACCAACAAGAGTAGGATGTGCTGTGCAGGATGAGCTTTGTGGATTTTAAAGCAATGACTTTGCTGCGTTTTTAAAAGAATAAATGACCACAGCTGGCGACTGAAGCAGCTCTACGGTACTTTTAAATCCTTTTTGCTTCACAGATCACTGACGAGTTTCGTTTGTGGGCCATGTGAAAGTAGGACCCATTCCTTCCCTGTCAACACCCACGCTCTGTGCGGCACCGGGTCCGCTCCTTCTTTCTCTACCTGAGCCCATTTTAGCTCAACCTCTGTCATCGGAGTCCTTTTAAAATCAGGCAGGAGGGAGAACAGAGGGAACAATCGGCTGATTCATCTGGCTTTGTGTCATGCTGACGCCTCACCCCCCCACCCTAACTTTCTCTCTCTCTCTTTCTCCAACTTTTTTTTTCTCTCGCTCTCCCTTGGATGTACTCGCCCCCCCTTCTCCCGTCGCCCACCCAAAACGCTGCTCCCCATCCAGGCCCGTCGTCAATGAATCTTCTGTCTCGCTCCCCGCCTCCCTCCCCCGCCCGCCCGCCCTCTTTCTCTCTCTGCTAAACAGGATAATCAGAGCCAGGGCAGCATCTGATCAGCCGCAGCTCATTATACAGGAACGTAAAAGCTTTAATCAGAACACATTACTTTACATAACAGGGTGTTGGATCATTGGAGTCACCTGTCTCTGCCGTTGTGATGACCGAGTGCAAATTAAGCGATATGAAAATAATGCAAATGCAATAAACCCAAGCCATTGTAAGCAGACGTTCATCTTAGAGACCACAGAGTCTAATAATCTCGATCAGAGGTCTTCAGGGATTATGTTTTATACACTGACCCTGTTTTGAGTTACTATTTTCTCCTTGACCTGTTTGCTGCGCTCTCTGATCTTCATGATGCTCCTTAAAATGTTCTCCACCAAACACACTGGGCCTTCACAGGAGGTAAGGTCATTTTATTACACATTTTCAGCAACAAGGCAGCTCAAAGTGCTTTGCATGAATTAGAATGAAACATGACAAACCAAAGGAAAGAGCAAAAGGAAAAAAAAAAGAAAGTAAAAAAAGTACTAAGTTTGTTCTAATTCCTGCTGTGGCTTGAGTGAAGAACAGATGGATTTATAGACACACACACACACACACACACACACATGCACACACACACAGGAGGACATGTTGAATTATAATTAAGTGACGTATGAAGGAGATCAATTGTACTGGGTTTTATTTAGGAGTGTCAGAGAAAAATGTTGCTAAAATACATTAAAGTTTCTGGTTCAACCCTATAAAATATTTCAAAGACGAGTATAAATGCTTTTGGAAGGCACTGTACAGACATTGGTTTTTTTGGGGGTTTTTTTTTATTTATATGCCAGAAAGATCACAATTATCCAGTGATGAGGGGTAAAAGAGCATATTTTATTAAAACCCAATGGAGCTCGAACGCCTAATGTGATTTATTTTGACAGCATTCGTGAGGTTGAGGAGATGGTAAAGCATGATGAAGGCGTGTCCCGGTGGTGGAGGGACACACACACACACACACACAAACACACACACACACATTTCTAAAATTCCTCTGCGGAGTGAGGAGGATATTTATCGTCTGCGTATCAGGCTTTGGAGCTTCGACCACATCAACCGAGCACGCGTTATCATCTTCCAAACACAGCCTACTCGCCCTCTCTTTGGTCCCAAAACACACCACAACATGCAGCTGCACTTGAATGCATCATGTTGTTTGAGAGCAGGTAAATGTTTAAGCTTTAAAATGTCTGACAGAGATGCATCTCAGAGTGGAGATCTGGCTTTGTGTAATGCTGCACAGCTCTGCTCCCTCCCTCCTCTTTGAGATGGTGAAAAAATAAAAGACTTGATGCAATAGCCAAGGTCATGGTTCCCTTCTGCCCAAGCAAAGCAACAACTTTCCAGGTTTGCACAGTCAAAAAAAAAAAAAAAAAGAGAGCAGTGAATTAAAAAGTGTCTAGACAAAGGCCCAAAGGGGCTGAAACATTAATTAGACAGGTAATTAAGAAACTGCGCAACAGCAGGAGCCATAAATGCACCTGTTCCAACCCTGCAAGGGTACAAGTGCATTTTTTCTGAGGTTATGTAACTCTGGAGCTGGCTCACGTTAAAGTCATTACTTTACTGGGACAGTAAAACTACGCATATGTTTCACGAGTTTAAACAAAGCAACATGAACCGATATTTTGCTAAAATTGCAGTGCTTTCGTTAGCAATCACACAATTTCTGCGCACAGATCAAACAACACAACACAAGCGGCTCGTTTACCCTCAAGGTAAACGAGCCGCTACATGTCTGCTTTGGTCTGCATCACCTGCTTTAGCTGGAATCGGAAAGAAAAGCAGGTTTAGAGGCCCGGTGATGTCACAATGCGTTACGTTGTGCCAAAATTCATACGAAAAATGATGTGAAGACGGCGATGCCAGCGACAGGAAGCACAAACTACACCACACAGATTACATGGAAACAACTCCCCAGACGTTATGTTATGAGGAAATGTGGGAAAAACAAGAATCTCCCCGGAAAGGAAACAAGTGTGAACGGATGAAGACGTGATAAAAAAATCTGCAGGAACGTTAAGCTTCCAGCTTTGTTGGCTTTACCGTCCTGGGGGTCGTTCAGGAGAAGCAGCAAAATGTGACCTGCTGACCTTTCGCACATTAAAATGTCAGTAAATCCAACAGGTTAAACATAGCATGTATGAGACAGGTGGTGAAACACACACGCGCGCGCACACACACACACACTTCAGAAGGTGTTTTCTATATAGTAACAGAAAAGGGTGGCAATAGTTTTGATAATTTAAGGTTTAAGGTTTATGGTTTATGGTACATTAGTCTCCCTGTCTTATCTGTCAAACATTCGGCTAGAAAAATGACCTGTCCATTGAGCTTAAATCATGGTTTCCTCTGTTAGTGAGGAAGTCGTCTCCAGGGGAAAGTGCTTGATTTCATTTAGAGGAGGAGTTGAAACAATTGCTCGATAAGTGGTCTAGCAGTTTAGTCAGCAGCTATTTTCAAATTGATTTTCCCCTTTAGGTTCTGCATTAAGTAAAAACCCCCGTCTTCCTCAGCAGGGTCAACATTTGGTGCTTCTGTTTGTGCATCCGTTCATTTTTTATTCCCACTTCATGCTTTGGAGTTTCTGGTGTCTTTGATTCTGATGTTTAACTAGTTTTGACAAACAGATCATAAAAATAAAGTTTCCACATGATTCCAACTATTAAAAACATAGAAAACCGGAAGAGAAGCTGCACAGAGTGTAAAAGATATGGTTAAAATATCACCGTAAAATGAACACAAACACTTCATTTACGTTTAAAATTGCTGATGCAAACTACCACCTGTCAGGTACTGATGGTGGTGATGAGCACCATTGTTTACTTATTTAAATATTTTCCTATTTTTCCGTCTTTATGTATTTATAAATTTGGTAAATATCACCTACACCTTTATTTAAAAAGCTTTGGATGTTGGGTTGAATCAAACCAATTGCTATTATCCTGCCATCAAATCTTTTTTGTACTAATTTCATTACTCATGGTTTTTTCCTCAAAGGATAATTGGTTTCAATTGTCCACATCATGTGTTTTGGATGCACTAAAATATTTTTTATTGGCTATTTCTTTTTTAATATTGGAGACTAAAAAAAATAAAAAATAAAAAAAAGATGGGGGAGTCCGCTTTACATTTATAAGCAAAAAGCAGTGCAAAGTCACCTCCGAGTCCATTTTATCTCTTTGGAAAAATCCGTTTCTTTATGTTTTCAAACAGCTAAAAACACATTTACACGGAAGGCTGCTGGGTATCCGAGGCTCTGTAATCTGCCTGTAAATGTGAAGCAGTCCTGGCTGCATGCTGGCGTTTTTTATTACTGCGGGACTGCAGACAAGTCGACCCATTACTCAGCAAAAAAAAAAAAAAAAACAGGCGCACATGGAGCGCTGCGGAACATTGCAGGAGATTGTTGGGACCATAAGTATGTTTGCAAACATGAAATCCGGAACGTTCATCTCTCTGCCTGGTGCAAAAGGGCTGTCTTAGAGGCTTGCAGGGGGTTAAAATGAGCTTTACCTTTCCGTCCAGGATTTTGCTTCCCTCCTGAAGCACCTTCACCTCTGCGCTCAGCTCCCCGCCGGTGGCTGAAGCTGAAGCTGACGCATCCTCCTGGATCTTCCCGTCCCGCTGCGATGAGCCCTGTGCTCCCATGGCGATCTGTCGACACAATGTGCACCTCCGCTCGTCTTTGATCAGACCAACTAAGCCACCAAAGGGGGAAAAAAAAAAAAAAAAAAAAAAAAAAAAAACAACTATTGCACCACTGCGAGTATCCAAAGCGTCCGAATGAGAGCTGTAAGGTGTAGCTCCGCCCCGGCTCGGCCTGGATCCGGAGTGATGAAGTGCGAGGACCACCAAACTCTTGTTTCTTTTCTTTTGCTTTTTATTTATTTATTTATTTTAGGACATTCCCACCTCCTGCAACTCACTACCGCCTGGGTCCCGTCCAGCTTCAGAAAAGGTGCTGATGGAGGAACAAACAGGGGGAGAGTGAATAAAAATAAATAATTCAGGGCTTTGGGATTCTTCTGCTGAAATTGGATGCTAAAAATAAAATTGGAGCCCATCTGAGAGATGAACCTGCAAGTCCATGCAAACACCTCGGAGGACAACCTGAAAATTGGATCACAGCAAAACAGATAAAACTTGAAGCATATTTTGAGGAAAGGATGGAATTTAAAGAGGGGTTTTTTTTTTTAACCTTAATGCTAACACTCAGTGTTACATAGAAAAATTACACATTTTACAACATTGAATCTACAGAGTTCCTTGATATTCCCCCATATCAGCCATTTCAAACAGAGTTAGCTTACAAAACATTAATTAAAGCAGTGTTTATGCAATCATCAGAACATGGAAAACGTTTAAATTTACTAAGACATGTTCATAATTCAGTCTCTTAATATGTAAACCGTGTGGAGAAATATCCATAAACTTGCAGCTCTAATTGTAGAAAAAATGTGGTTCAACAAAGTACTAGCAAAGCAGGGCTAAATAGAAAAGGCACAACACACTTTTCAGATTTTTATTTTACCAGTGTAATATTTTTTTTTCTTTCATTTGGCTATGATGTACCAGCTTGCCTTTGACTAAAATCCCAATAAAATCCATCCAAGTTCTACAGCTCAGAAGGATCATTCATGGATAAAATTAAAGGACAAAAACTCTCTTTAACACGAGAGAATTATCTTATAAAAAAAAAGTAATAACGATATGCTTATTCTCTCTGGTGCTTCTTAAAAACATTTTCATTGTGGCTCTAAGTGGCTTTGTATCATATTTTCTTATTTCTCTACAACTCTTGATGCTGAAGCAACATATCTTTTCAAAAGTTGCATCACTTATTTACTGTTCCTCTTATTTGGCTTGTAACAGCAGGTTGCAGTTGTTGGTGCACAGGTGACTGTGTAAGTCAGGGTGCATGGGCGTGGAGTTTCTCTGGCTTCCCGGTGTTCAGGTTTCAATGATAATTGCAGGTTAAAACTTCGTGACGTTTTCTTTGGAAGTTTAATGGGAGAGAAATAACAGTCTGAGCTCCTTCAAAAAGCAAAGTTCGC
>NW_015112817.1:464755-466703 GCF_001443285.1 Poecilia latipinna
CACGCGTGGTGTGTTGCTGGGTTTTTTTTTTTCGGGGGGACTCAAAAAAAGCCGCCCCATTCCCCAAAAAAAAAAAAAAAAAAAAAACAGGCGCACATGGAGCGCTGCGGAACATTGCAGGAGATTGTTGGGACCATAAGTATGTTTGCAAACATGAAATCCGGAACGTTCATCTCTCTGCCTGGTGCAAAAGGGCTGTCTTAGAGGCTTGCAGGGGGTTAAAATGAGCTTTACCTTTCCGTCCAGGATTTTGCTTCCCTCCTGAAGCACCTTCACCTCTGCGCTCAGCTCCCCGCCGGTGGCTGAAGCTGAAGCTGACGCATCCTCCTGGATCTTCCCGTCCCGCTGCGATGAGCCCTGTGCTCCCATGGCGATCTGTCGACACAATGTGCACCTCCGCTCGTCTTTGATCAGACCAACTAAGCCACCAAAGGGGGAAAAAAAAAAAAAAAAAAAAAAAAAAAAAACAACTATTGCACCACTGCGAGTATCCAAAGCGTCCGAATGAGAGCTGTAAGGTGTAGCTCCGCCCCGGCTCGGCCTGGATCCGGAGTGATGAAGTGCGAGGACCACCAAACTCTTGTTTCTTTTCTTTTGCTTTTTATTTATTTATTTATTTATTTATTTATTTTAGGACATTCCCACCTCCTGCAACTCACTACCGCCTGGGTCCCGTCCAGCTTCAGAAAAGGTGCTGATGGAGGAACAAACAGGGGGAGAGTGAATAAAAATAAATAATTCAGGGCTTTGGGATTCTTCTGCTGAAATTGGATGCTAAAAATAAAATTGGAGCCCATCTGAGAGATGAACCTGCAAGTCCATGCAAACACCTCGGAGGACAACCTGAAAATTGGATCACAGCAAAACAGATAAAACTTGAAGCATATTTTGAGGACAGGATGGAAGTTAAAGAGGAGCTTTTTTTTTTTAACCTTAATGCTAACACTCAGTGTTACATAGAAAAATTACACATTTTACAACATTGAATCTACAGAGTTCCTTGATATTCCCCCATATCAGCCATTTCAAACAGAGTTAGCTTACAAAACATTAATTAAAGCAGTGTTTATGCAATCATCAGAACATGGAAAACGTTTAAATTTACTAAGACATGTTCATAATTCAGTCTCTTAATATGTAAACCGTGTGGAGAAATATCCATAAACTTGCAGCTCTAATTGTAGAAAAAATGTGGTTCAACAAAGTACTAGCAAAGCAGGGCTAAATAGAAAAGGCACAACACACTTTTCAGATTTTTATTTTACCAGTGTAATATTTTTTTTTCTTTCATTTGGCTATGATGTACCAGCTTGCCTTTGACTAAAATCCCAATAAAATCCATCCAAGTTCTACAGCTCAGAAGGATCATTCATGGATAAAATTAAAGGACAAAAACTCTCTTTAACACGAGAGAATTATCTTATAAAAAAAAAGTAATAACGATATGCTTATTCTCTCTGGTGCTTCTTAAAAACATTTTCATTGTGGCTCTAAGTGGCTTTGTATCATATTTTCTTATTTCTCTACAACTCTTGATGCTGAAGCAACATATCTTTTCAAAAGTTGCATCACTTATTTACTGTTCCTCTTATTTGGCTTGTAACAGCAGGTTGCAGTTGTTGGTGCACAGGTGACTGTGTAAGTCAGGGTGCATGGGCGTGGAGTTTCTCTGGCTTCCCGGTGTTCAGGTTTCAATGATAATTGCAGGTTAAAACTTCGTGACGTTTTCTTTGGAAGTTTAATGGGAGAGAAATAACAGTCTGAGCTCCTTCAAAAAGCAAAGTTCGCATAGCATTGGTCTGGGTAAATCAAAACCAGAACATTCTGAACCAGCAGAGAAACACGATGAAGGAATGGGACAACATGAAAACTTCTGAGTGTCAAAGTGTTCTTTATTAAACTGAATGCAATGTTCTGTTCTTTAGCCTCTATACACTATGATCTTCTA
>NW_015112817.1:472032-498027 GCF_001443285.1 Poecilia latipinna
GGGCGGTACCGCCCACGTTGAGAACCGCTATTCTATGGAAAGATCAGACTAAGACCTACATAAAGAAAGGCAGTTACTGGGATTTAAGGAGTTAACTTGTTTTGTCCACAGGGAAGAGAAAGCCGGAAATAAAATTCACCCGACATGATGCACAACGACATGTTATTCATTAGCCGCCCATGTGCTGTAATACTCTGTAAACGCTGTCACACAATATAAAAAAGTAACTTGGACTTTAAAGTATTAGGTTATAGAATAAAAACAAGTTAAATAATTTTGTATTACAAATAATTTATGTTTTCTCCCCCCATTCATTTTGGTGAGATGTTGACATTTCTTCATCTTGTGATTGTCTTTCAAACTATTTCTGCAAGCGGGTGAATGAAGTGAAATAATTTCAGCACAGAATGCCTTAAAGAGGAAAATCTGAGTCTCAAAGTGGATGGTTGGATAGTAATGCAAATAAACGATTGAATATCAGAAATCATGCTGCTGTAGCAAAATAATTGAGGCTTTTAGTGTCTTTACCAGGGATGCAAACAGATATCAAGTGGCTGCTTAGGGCCTCCACACCACTAGGGGGCCCACTAGAACGCCAAGTTTTATATATTTAAAATAGCATTAAATAATACAAACTAAATCCTATTACTAATGGAAAAACTATAGTTGTTACTCAAATTAGTGGTTAATATCATCCTGCTGTTTGCTGCTGCCGCTGTTGGGGAAATAAAAGATCAAACTTGTTAACCGTAAATTTAGTGTTTATCCAGAATTGTTACTTTCAAAAAGTTAAAAACACTTAAATACCACTCTGCATTTCAAAGTCTACACTTTCTTAGCTTGCTACGCCTGTAAGGTGAAAACCAACAGCCACAGTAACACCGGTATGACGTAATGACAAATCATGCTAACGATAGCAGGTACGCCACACATAGATTAGCTTAGGAATGACGAAGCGTCCAGTGTTGACATGAACACCCGTTTAGGGCCCCAAAACGGGTGTTTTGGGGCCCTAAACACCCGTTTAGGGTGTTTAGGGCCGGGGCCAAAAAGACCGGGGCCGGCCCTGGCTGCCAGCCAAGGTCTGAGGATTTGGGGGAAGATTTAATAAAATCTAACAGCCAAGTTGAAAGATAAAAGTATCCGAGATGTTCAGCAGTAATCCTGATGTAATTTAAGGAAGGGAGAGGAGTGAAGGAGGGTCTGATTAAAGTGAAAGCCTTTCCGGATGTGTCATGGTTTACGCTCAATAAAGTGATAAAGCAAGGGCCTCATGAAAGGCTCAAAGCGTGCCTGACTCCCAACACTGACGCATTCACAGAAACCTGCCGCTTTTCTCTTCTTAGCTGAATAGGAATCTGCCAGGCAGCAAAGTAGCTCTTTTACTGGAAAGGAACAAAATGCCCGAGCATTTCATTTCATTGAAGAATGCGGCCCCACGGTTTCATGTCTGATGTGGGCACCAGGAGATGTCTGGTCCAGGAACAGCAGGGTCCGACGTGCAACGAGACGCCTGCATTTGCATGAGGACTGGAAGTGTCATGATGGGAGACAGATGTTGGCCGACAGCAAGAGGCCGTTCTCTTCTAAAAGGCTTGGATATTATAAACTCAGGCAGCATCATTTTGGTGATGATTTGTCAAATGCGTAGACTGAAAGAGACGGTTAAAATTGTGATTTCTAGTCCAGATAAAGCTGCCCAGTTCCCCCAGTTTGAAATAATCTAAGCCAGTTTTGGTCTGATGCATCCACTGGGACCTGTCCTTGGTACTGAAATTAGTCTCTTTATAGTGAAACATTACCAACAAATTATCAGAAACGATCAGACACGTACTCCACCTTGAGCAAGCAGGGGATTTCCAACAACGAGGAAACAAACGTTCCCATCAAATCAACCTCAAATCTGTCATCGGCTCAAAACAGACAGGCTAACCTCCCCGACTTACTCAGCACGCATTTATGCAACACTGAGAAAAAAAAAAAAAAAGAAGACAGGATTCCTGGAGCCGAGGCTGTAGCTTTAACTGCCACATCCTGACGGTTTGAAGATGGAGAATAACAGAGTGAGGAGGTGTGGAATGCCAGCTATGCACGCATGTAAAACGACTCCATGTCGCAAACACTTCATAATGACAGATGCTGCGCCCTGCGGTGCTGCTGAGGGGCCCCGGCAGCCAGCTTTCAGGCGGGCTTCCAACACCTCAGCAGACCAGCTGGTGTTTGGGTACGGAAGAAATGCTTGGAGAGTCTAAAAGGTTAAAGAAAAAGAGCAGGAAAGAGTTTTTATTTCAGCGCTGAGGAAGTTCCAGCAACACAATGAAGCAATAAGACGTGAAGAAATAAACAGAAGACACGAGTACAGGATCTCTGAGGCAATAAAAGATTTATTAGAAAAGCACTTGTGATCACTGAAAATGTTAAACATACATCTGCAGGAGTAAAACATACTTAACACCATTCCTGCTTTTGAAAGTCATGTTTAAGTCCAATAAACCTGAACGGCCGACTCAGTGAAATTCAGTTGCAACTCGTATAACAGGCTATAAATAAGGGTCCGAGTTCCCACTTCTGCTTAATTTCAGACCCTAAGATGACATTAACAAGCAAATACTAAATAATGAAGTCGCTAATATGTAAAAAAAAAAAAGAAAAACTAAAGATTTGAATAACAGCTTTCACACATACAACAGGCGTGAACAACACAATTGTCAAGTTTTAGTTCATAAACCAGCATGCAACAGTTTTAGCACCATTAGAAGAACAATGAAAAAAAAAATTAAGTAGACCAAAACCAAATCGTAATACTTTGAAATCATGGACAGAGCAGTGACATTAATGCTTTTATAGTGACGTTGAATCTCTGTGGCACGGCTGTAGATTTTTGGCTAATGAAATAAATGTGCAAATAGTGCATAAACCTAGAGTTCAAAATGCATTTGACTCTTCATAATATGTTGCTTTAACAAGAATAATAAATGATCCCAAGAGCTCCTGTTTGATTTGCTGCTCCTGAAGCCGCAGCGTCAATCTCATTTAGAGCTAGTTAGGTGAAATGAGTCTGCAGGATTGTTACCACATTAAGCTTTTATCTGCTCACACTGGCTGCCTGGGTAACAGCTTGAGTCCTGGGGTATTGTGGTTGATTTGTGCTGTAATATCAAAAAAATAGGCCCATTTGAGCACAAGGCTGTTGATGTGCGGCTACTTTAACAGCTGTAGGAATTGTAGGCCTTTTGAGGAAATGCAAGTCATCACACCGAGTCAGACGTACAGGGTATAGTAGAGTGTGATGGATCCTGAGAAAAAAACCTAGGAACACACACACAAAAAAAAAAAATGTAGGAAGAAAACCATACTGGATGAGGCAGTGAAACATTTTATAAACTGCAAACCTTGATAAAAGTACTAAAATCCCCCAAAAAACTTTTCACATTTTGTCAAGTTACAACAACAATCTTGATTTTAAATTGAGACTTTTAGCAAGAGAAAAACAGAACAGAGTGAATTTAAGGAAATTAAATGAGCTTTCAAAGTGATTTACAATAATAAGCCTGAAAAGTGTTGCAGGTCATCAGGCGAGGCAAAGTTTTTGGTCTATAAACATTTTTAGCTAATTCAAAGAACAATAACACATTATCTGCCATATGATCCACTTTCTTCTGATAGCATGTAAATGATACATGGCACACTTTCAGATTTTCATTAGTCAAAAAAAAAAAAAATGTGCAAGTTAATTTCTGCCTTACTTTGTGTTGATGAATCACTTAACAACCCAATTTAACACAGTGCTGTCCGAATTTAATGCGACAAACCAAGAAAAATTTCAAAAGGTTATTAACACTTTGGTAAGACGGAGTAAAAAATAAAATGTAAAACATTACAGCTGCTTATGACACCAGGTATGAAGTAGCTTAAATTGAACTGGATGAAACCTACAGGAATATCTTTATGTTGCTCAGAAAAGGCCGATGATCTCCTCCGTTTCAGGATCAAGGTCTATGTCATAGAAACAGGGGCGGGTGGGCAGGCCAGGCATTGTGCTCATCTGAAAAAACACACACAAAAAAAAGCAACAAAGTTTTTTCACCGTTATTGTTTACTGCTCCAAACTGTTCACATTTATTTTGAGCCACTTTAATGGTGTTATAATACTATAGGCCTAAACCAGGAAGGAAACTCTTGATAGTTTGAGTTGACAAAAACCTTCAGACTTCATTTACTGGCAAATTTCATGAGTATGTCAGTGACGTTAAAATTAAAGAAGGTTACAACATACATAATAACCAAAGCCATAAATTAGACTATTCACCACAACACAGCTGTTAGAAACCAAAAGATAACCTGCAAAATTCAACATCAAGACCTGATAATTAGAGTGGGATCAACCCCCACAGGTCCAATAACAACAATCTGGACTCATTTAACTGAATGTCAACAGTGTAGAAAATGGTAGCCTTGTTCTTAAAGAGGACAAGAGGGCTGCCTTTAAGGTAGGAGGCAGAGTTAAAACAGAACGCAAAAAAACATTTCACCAGCTAAGAGATAAGTTCACTGCTTAGCAAACTGCACATATTTTAAAACAAAATCTGAAAACTTTAATGAATAAAGCAACATCTAAGACCTATGCATTTGTACAGCATTAATCGAAAACACAAGTCAGTTTAAATGACAGAAGAACGCTTCAAAAACAACAAAATGGTCTCGGGAAATTACTGGGAAGACGATAAGCAGCTGTATGACAAGAGCAGCAGAAAAACATTAAAATTATTCATCACTACCACTCCATTTGTGACGCAATGAAGCTACATAATGGACAGAGGAAACTGGAAACAATAGTAAAATTTAGACTAATATTACTAAAGGTATGATTAAATGTCTGCATTGAATGGATAAAGTCTAGTCATATCCGAAAAATAGTGTTTAAGTCAAAATAAAAAACCCATCCAACTTCAAGCTCAAAAATGAGTAAATCTTAGTAATCCTAAACACTTTTTATTTCCACTCGAACAATTGTGAGAACAGCCGGTTCATCTAGACCAGAATATTTTTCCTCAATAATCAAAACAGATTTCTTAAGCTGAAACTACAAAGCAAGGTTTCTGCTGGTTTATACAAATCAACTTGAACTTTGAGACATTTTAATAACCTTAACATTTAAATTTAAGGCCTGCGAAAATCACAAAAATGGCCTAACAGTGAAACTTTATTTGCTTGATGTCTAAAGTGTAACTTATTGAATAACTTAGGTTGGCAAAGTTTTAGCTAACCATTGACTATTTTTACCTCACACATTTTTGGGATCAGACTTCATTGCTCTTGCATCTAGGTTGAGTAACTTAGACACTCTTTCAAAGTAAACACACATTTGGCTAGCTGGTCAATTTTCCCTGGACTTCAGCCATGGGTATTATTTTTATTTTTTCCACTAGAATATTCAATGCTTGAAAGCCGAGTTGTCCAGGGAAGGTGTGCTGTGGTCTGGAGCAGCAGCTGGCATCCAGATGTTCCTGATGGTGTCGTTTTTACCCCTAACCGTTATTGACAACATCTTTTAGCCAACTATCGAATTCCCTATTTTCAAGCCAGACCTTGTTAAAAATATGCTTTTCCATGACAGAGAAGCTGTTCGCGGGTCATGTAACACGAACATTTTGATTTCAATTCTTTAAACAAGCTCTAAGTGTTTTCAGAAGAGAATAAAATCTTTGGCCTTGCAGCTTTGTTACAGAGTAGTAACACGCAAAGTCCTCAGAACTACAACAGCCAATGAAAACAAGGCATATACAACAAAATGTTTAAAATCTGGGATTATTTAATACTTTAACAATGAAAAATTGAGAATAAGAAATGCATGACATTTTAGGGACAGCACAAAAAAAGAAACAAACATTGAGGTGCTGAGGAAACTAATCAAATTAGTGACATCACTGGGAACCCAGTCATGTGAATGGAGACTCACAAGAAGCCAGTTTCAAGTAGTGTAACTAAATTAAATAAACTGAACACAAATTGAGTCACGATTTGTTCTCATGTGCATCTTAAACACTTTTCCTGTCTGGAAAGTTGGATCGTCCAGTCCACAAACAGTAAATCATCTTGCTCATTAGACAGGCAGGGACATTCTTTGCATGCCTCCTTTCTACTGACCCAGGGGCAGTTTTATGGGCCCATTAGTGGAAATGAGACAGGAGGAAGTGAGCAGAGAGTTTCCTGTCTGAGGAAGCGCAGGATGAAGAGTAAACCAAAAGGGACAAAACCGGGTGGACATGTATACACAATGTAACACAGCGGATGTGGACTGCCAACGCCTGCTCGGCTTGCTGGTTGCGTTTCAGCTGTGTGACATCCTAAAAATTCCAGAAATGATTGTAGATGACTCAATTGATGAGTAACGAGATTCAAGTAAAGGAGCCCTGTCGTCATCTAAAGGTAATTAAATGATTTACAGTAAGGAGGAAATGAGGAATAATAAATAAATAAAAGTGTCTCTCCCAACAGTTACAGGTCTGTATGAGACTGTCATTGGGTAACAATCCAGAATAAAACTACTAAAGTAATTATAAAAATATTTGTCTTTTCTTTTACAAAATATCACAGTATTCACGCCATAACTGCAAAGCTCAACTGTAAATATTTCCTTATGATAAAATCAAGCCTGAAAGGTTCATGGTTTGCCTGCTTTGGCATTTTATCAAAATATCTTTAAACTATAAGGTTGTTTTGAATGAAAATGATCATTTTTGAAATAATGTTGGCATACTGTGATATCAGTAGTCAACCTAAATCAGCACACCATTTGTCATAAGATCCCAGTAACTTCCTGTACTTTATCTAAACATGCCATTAAATAAATAAATACTGTAAAAACACCGATGTGGTGGGATCCTGATCACTGAACCATTATTGTTTCTCTATGCTGCTAAATGATCAGGTCTAAAGATCAAAGGGAAGTAAACGATTTTGATTTGAAAAATTATCACATGGGCAAGTTGTTATCCAAAATGACAATGAAAGTGCAATCTCAAAAGGCTAATTTATTGGATTACGTAGTTTACGAGAGGTACTTGAATGCATCATCAATCACCATGTGTTTTAGCTGGAAACTTCTAGTGTTTCCACCTGCTTAAAACTTGGCAATACCACTTACTTTTGCACCACATTTATTCAGTGAGCTCAAAAAGACTAAGAACTTTCTCTGAAAGCAAAGGTCTTCATATCATAAGAAAATAAATAGTTTTTGGCCTATTTTTGGTTGTTCTTGGCTTCCATCTCCATTTAACACGGCATTCTACAACCATCTGCTTTGAAAACTAATGTAGCCACTGTATAAAACTTATGACTGCAACTATTGAAGCTTTTTGTGCAAACAATACATTAAATCCTTATTAACAAGGAAACAGTCAACATTACTTCAACTTTTGAGGAAAAATTAGACAAAACGACAATGAAAGAGCAATCTCAAAAGGCTGATTTATTGAGGTATTGTTTTCATACAATACCTCTAAAGGTATTGTATGAAAATACACCCAAATCTTAAATCAAGCTAGTTGTGGAGTCATCCAGCTTCCTTGAAGAAATCTGTTGAGGCAGGAATATTTTCCATATTCATCATTAAATTGATTTGAAAAGCATCACTGTGACTTAATGATCCGTTCAGCATTTTATCATGCAAATATATGGTAATTAATTAGCATAATTCATGGTATTCCCAAATAAAAACTTCACAGAATGTCTTCCACTGATGTTCCATTCATTTACCTAAATAAAAAGATGTGGATGACAGACCTTCATGCCACAGCTAAACACTTAAGTTCAACCTTCTTGTCCTGTCAGAATAAAATCAGTCGGCAAATTTAAATATCAAAAGACTCAGACATGCGAAGCCGAAGGTTTTCTTTCAATCTTCAAAGCAACAAAAGATGAGTTGTTCGGCCAGTCCCTCCTCTCAAGCCTGAGAACAAGTTGGCACTCGCAGAAACACATAACACGCCGTGGCTAAAGTTGGAAACCCCACTCGGCTAAATAAGTCGCTTCATTATCCGCAGACACAATGTGCCTTTGTGGGGAAAAACCCTGCAGGACACAGTGTAGCTGGATTTTACCCCCCAGCGATCTTGGAGAAGAGTCAGTCAACAGCAAAATAGTATCTGAAGAGGTGAACGGAGATCATGAACTGAAATCGATCCACTGTACGATGATTAACTCCAGCTTTTTCTAATCCTTGCACCAATTTATATTGACTAAACATAGCAGTCAATTACAATTATGCGTTTGTTCAGGTTTTTAATCAGTTTTGAGAATTTATCCCATCCAGCCTTAAACGGTTCTGTTAATTTCCCACCACCACAAAGGTTCATTGTTCTGTTTGCTACTCCTCCCTGACATATCTGAAGAATGACATCAGGATGATTCTTCACCCAGTCAAGACCCCCCATCCTTCCCTTGTAGAGACTACCCAGCACCCCCACACTCTCTATTCCACCTGTTCCAGTCAACTCCTTTCAAATGTTTTTGTTTTTTTATTTAATGCTAAATACAGCAAAAATGTCATTCCTGCTCACTTCTAACATTTAAATGTTGCATCTTCCAGAAACAGATTCAAAGGTGACCTATGTGCTTCTTTGGGCTATAGAAAACATGTTCGTTACATTTTTTTTTTTACACAAAATCATTGTTAGATGATGAGATTTTAATCTGGTCAGTTCTGCCCATTTTGAGCTCCTTTCAGAATGATCTGCTGTTTTAGGGCCGCTGTCACTTTAAATAAGTGGCTGCTGACCACACCCATCAACTCAACGTTTACACTCAAATGTGAAAATGGCTGCAAACAGATGCGCAATTATACAACTGTACATCTTTGAAAAACAAGTGGTTTCTGGATGGTAAGTCAACACAAAACTCTCATCTTTTCCAGCAGCGATTGTACAGTGGCTCCAGGGTAAAACCAGCTGACCAAATGTGCTAGAGCTCGGTTTAGGTTGCTAGGTAACAATTGGGAGGTTTTGGAAAAAAAAATTTTTTCCAAACCCCCAAAAATATTAACTTATTTCCAAAAATGCCTGGGTGTTTTTTTGTTGTTTTTTTTTAAGTGCTTAGGCTATTTTCAGAAGCGGATGATATCCAAATGGAAATATAAAAACATGCAAAACGTTAATTTGGCCAGTTTAAAAAGGGCATTATCCTTAAAGACAGAAGCCTTTGACAACAATCTGATGCCAGTCAGCTGAGCAGTTCAGAGAACAGATCAGAGACTCCCTTTCTGAGTAAGAAGTCAAAGTTTAGGTGTCGTCACTGTGTGAGTGGCAGATCAAAGAGCGGTTAGGGAGAGGGGAGGGATGCCAGCAACGTTGTTGCTCAGCATGGCCAGCGGTTGACATCTACGCCCTCGACTATCCAAACCGGACCCTAAGGGCATGCTGGTGAAACAGCGGGAGGCGAAAAACGCAGGAAGCGACTTCCTTCCTGCCCGGCCCATCGATGGCCGAGGGGCTCCACCCAGCAAATGGTTCCTCAAAACAATAATACAACAAGCAGAAAAAGTAGAAATTATTAGAAAAACAAAAACTGCTTGGTGATGAACTTAGAAATGATGGGAAGAAGGAAAAAAAAAATCCATAATGTGAGACTATATAAGATCCTAATCTATAATTTCTTACTGAACTAACTAAAAGCAGTCACATGTAGCCATTAGAGGTCAAATATCAAAGTTGGATTGTAGCAAATAATAGTAATAAAAAAAGATGGTCTCAGTGTCCTTAGCAAGAAGCACACTGGCTTTAACTGTGTTGGTTGCAGCTTAAGGCAAGGTTCACTTCAAACTTAACCATTTTAAACCTTCTTTTAAAGGTTTGATTTATGAAAGTTATTGGTACAGCGGTCAGGTTTTAAATATGGAAGCTGCAAACGCCACAGGCCAGATTGATGATTAGGTGGAGAGAAGGATAGATATGGATGAATGGCTGAATGGGTGGACTGATGGATAGCCAGGTGGAGCAATAAATGGATCGATGGACACATGAATAAATAATGGATGAGCAGAAAGAGACAGAGAGGGATGGCCTTATTTCTGTAAAACCCTTAAGGACGTCATTTTAAACCAAATCATATCAACCATTTGCCAGGGATAATATTTCGTCGTCAAAGGTATGTCTGACTAGTTTTATCATCTAAATCCTTCCAACAGCCCACTTACCATTCCCACCAGTGGGAAAATGAAGCCTGCGCCGACGCTTGCACGGACGTCTCTGATTGGCAAAACAAATCCAGTGGGTGTGCCCTTCTTGTCAGGCATGTGGGACAGGGACAGATGAGTCTTGGCCATGCAGATGGGTAAAGACCCATAACCCTAAATACAAGAAAGAAAGGGTTAAACAGTACGAGTGAGGGTTGCTACATGATTCCTGTCACTGTCAGTCAGTTATTACAGCAGCAGTGATCTCACTTGTTGATTGTAGTAATCTATTTTGCTGCTGGCCTCTGGAGACAGATCGATGTCCTCAGCTCCATACACCTTCTGGGCTATTGTTCTGATCTTCTCCAGGATCGGCATCTGTAGGAAAGGGAGCGCTTCAGCAACAGGTGGATACACACACAGAAAAGTCCGTGGAAGGAGGGGAAATTAGATCCAAGTAAACAGAGAACACATCTGTATGGAGTTAACGTCAAAAGAAGATCGAGGGAATAAAGTCAATACTTTTGTAGCGAAATACAGATTCAGTGCAGTGAAAAAGAACACAACTAAGTAATGAGGTTCAAAGGCAACGCCATGAATTAGACTGTACGTCCAAAATAAAATGTTTTCAGAATCTGTCAGTGATGAACTGAGGGATACAACTTTAGGACTGAATAAGTTTGAACTCAATGTTCATTGTTGTACTCTTGCAAAGGGAGACAAGCATACTGTAAATGGGAAAGCCGAGTTAATTTAAGTCACAACTACTCAATCTGACTAACTCAAAACAGCTGATGCTTTTTGTACATCCACAGTGTTTGGAGGAAACAAATAAATTAACATCAGATACAAACAGTATCCAGAAATAGGCAAATAAAAGTATTACAGTGCAATGAAGCAAATTTACAGCCGTGTTCACCTCTGTATTATACAGGAACTGGAAGTTTGTGGGCCTGCCAGCTGCCTCTTTCACCGCCATGGCCAGCTCCAGAGAGCCCCGCCCACCCTTCGACCAGTGCTGACACGGCACGGCGTCAGAAGCACCGCACTCCTTGGCGAGCTGACACACCAGGTCAATCTCCGCCTGCGTGTCCGTCCTGAGAGATCACAGTGGTGACATTGTGAGACGTGAATGATGTGAGAACGTACAATGAATAAAGCAGAAATGTTTTTTTTTTTTTTTTGTATTAAATAATGCAATAAATAAACGTTGGTAGTTCTGGATTTGTAAAAGTTTGTCTTACTTGAAAACGTTTAGTGCCACCACTACAGGAACCCCAAAGAGGTGAGCATTCTGGATTTGTTTCTTAAGATTGCTATGGCAACCACCTGCAACAAGACTCAGGTTCTACAAGAAAAAAAAACAAACAACTCGGACATTAAAAAATAGATATGTTACGGTATCTTTATTTAAAATATTTTTAATTAGTATTAAAGCAGTTTTCTTTTGTAACTAGTTATATTGGGACTTTATATGGTAAAAAGTAGTATACAACTGAAGAGAAAGGATTTCCCCCCCCCCAAATAAAAATACATACAAGTTCTAGTACCATGGTTGCCATAATAATGATCAAGTTGAGTTGTAACTGGTAAATTAAATTGGAGAGAGATAAGTTGGTCTGTCACACAGGAAATTTGCGATTTCAGAGGAAGTCAAGCTTAAATGCCGTCATTTCCTGTTCAACAATTTAGCTGAGGAGCCAAAACAAATTGACTTTCCTTTATAATCGTTTTGGGGCTTAAATGGTCACTTTTAAATTTGTTTAGGGATATTAATATTTATTCTATCGTACTTGCTCTGGTAATGAACTCTGATAAAATATTCCACTCTGTACCATTTGTTATTGTCATTGTCCTCTACACCAAAATGGCAGCTACTCCAAAGGAGAATAAATTGACTGCATATAGAAATCTAGTCTTGGACTTTGTGTGTGTGTGTTTCTCCGAGTCCCTGCAGACTTTGTTAACCAAGTCCATACAAGTCCAATTAATGCACGTCCCTGGTTCTGTTTTTCTCTGTACTTCTGGTTTTTATTACAAGCGTCATAATTAACTTACACTGTGCGATTATTTACACAGCTGAATCGGCCTCGGAGTCCAGGGATTCTGGCCAGGTATCAATAAACACACACACACACTGCACACACAAACAGAAACGCACCTCCCTTCAGCTGCGCCTCACATACCAGGAAACCACAAACTAATGTTCTATTTGAGCTGATAATCAAATAACCATGTTCTTGCTTATCTACTCTTACAGGTGGAGCTCTGACTGCGGCTGAAAATAAAGCCGCAGCAACAGAGCCCGTTAGCATAGGAGTGGCAGCACTCTAATTTCATATAATGTCATCTCATGTCCTGTCCCATTTAATTTCTTATACAAGTGGCTTTAACTGTGTTGGTCACATCATGAACCTTTGACTAAATGAAATTAAAAACATGCCACGTCATTTATTTTCATTTGATTGGAAGCTATGTTCAAAACAACCAATCAGCTCATGTGCATTTTCAGGCTCGTCTCATTTTCTCCATGCTTTTTATGTTTCTATGCACATTGATATTTTAAGCTCATACCTCATCGATGTACTCTTTGGGAAGAGGAGCACCAGCAGACACCTAAAACACAGCAAGGCAGATCATTGGAAACAGAAAAATAATTGGAATAACCGTCATTGTGCTAGATATTTAATGTAACTAATGAAAAGGAAGAAAGCTGATACTATAAAATTGTAAGTGTTACTTTAAATGTGCTGGTCATAATGCATAAGCTTACATTTGGGCCACCTCCATGCATCTTCAGCGCACGAACAGTTGCAACCAGCACCATCACGTTGGGCCTCAAACCCGACGCCCGACATTTGATATTAAAGAATTTCTCCATCCCGATGTCTGCTCCAAACCCAGCTTCAGTCACTGGAGGAAGACATGCATGTATGATAGTAGCACTTTTTCAGCAATATGAAGACAATGAAGATTGTTTAAATAATGATTATTTGAATTGAATCACAGCTGCTGAACTGAGAAAAACATTTAAGGTGGATTCTGGAAAACAGTTGATTGTGTGACCATCATCTGTCAATATTGCTTAATGTTCCACCTCATCAGTTTATTGGCAATACTGTATATAAATCAAAGTTGACCTGAATAAAAAAAACAACAGATGATCTCATCAAGTCTTCACCTAAAGTGCAGAACATCAGGAGAGACAGCTTTCTGTCTGAGTAGATGTAATGCACCGAGTAATGGGTTCAAGCTAAGTGCTTCCTAAAAGACAGAGGGTCTCTGATATGGACAACACTGAACCAGGCCCTCTTGAGAAAGCTAAAAAACAAGAAGTCTCAGACGTAGTTTCCTCTTCCGAGTCATTTGAGTGTGTATACATTAAGCGATTAACATTACTTCATCTAGTGATGTGCAGACAGCTTTGAGATGCCTGTTAAGTTTTGACGGACAGCTGTCAATTTATCCCTACAAGGAAAAAAATATCCAATAAGTTTCTGAAAGCAAGCAGATACACATGAGCAGATTTTTATCCTTTACAGTAAATTTACAGCTTTACTAGCTTCAGAAAGTAAAGTTAGGCTGTCACTTGACGTCATAAAAAGCATGAGAATGAAAGCAAAGTTTTAGATTTGACCATAGAGTTGGAATTAAAACAAAGGCTTGTTACCAACAGCACTGCTGCAGATTAAGCAACATTGATACCTCCATTAACTGTCTGTACATATTTTCCAAAGTAAAACATTAAAGTTGTTTGAAATGAAGAAAAACTGATCCAGTCTTTCTTGCAATAGCACCTTAAATAAACATTTTTCCTCAGCCACCATCTAATTAAAACGTCCATATTTAATGATAAATCAATCTGACCAAACATGTAAAAACAGACTCAATGTTTTTTTTTTTAATACAATCCTTTAGGCAGATTTTTTTTAACGTGGGAAATTGTCCTGAAAGTAGGAGCCAGGGGTTTTTTGTAGTTTGTAATCCAGACAGCTAATGATATAGGAATCACACGCATCTAGTGTGTGGGATTCCCAGATTTCCACCCTCCTCCCCACAGAGAGCAGCAATTCTTCACGTTAATCCCAGATTCCAAAGCGCACCACAATAACAAAAAGCATGATATAGCATGACCATGAGTAATATCACTATGATCCCCTCAAACATCTATGGTCACAAAAGGTTCAAGTACTTCCTTCAGGGAGAATTAAAGTGGACGGAAAGTGCACCACCCACAAAACAAAGCCAATAAAAAAAAAAGAAATAAAAAGAAGAGTGGAAGACTCAAACTAATAAAGATACCTACCCTTTATTAGTTAATCATCAAAAAAAAAAAAAAAAAAAAAAAAAAAAAAAAAAAAAATTAAAAAAAAAATTAAACCATTTTTTGGAAAAAAAAAAAAAAAAAAAAAAGTTCAGGATCACACACATTTGACTGGGGGATCTTGGGATCTTGGCAGATTTCCCAACTTCAGTTCTTAACTTCTGATGCTGCCATAGTGTAATTTTAAGACAACTTGCATACAAACATAAAAAAGATGTCTTATTTTAGTTTTGACCTCCCTTATAACATGTTTGACATTTTGTATGCAGCAGTGTTTTCAATTTTGAGTCACAAAGTGACTGGCTGCCATCCTCATTGGAATTAGCCATCCTTAAATGAAAAAAAAAAAAGCGAGACGCAGATTCCGTTGTTACGGCTGCCATCTTTGCTTAGTATCAGATCATTGCGGTCTCACTTGTCTCATGATCCATACTATAACTTTTGGGGAGAAGAACAAAAGGCTTGAATTTTCTTTACATACATGAGGAAATGCAAACTCTTTAGCATTATTAAGAACATTTTATACAAATGAATGTCAAGCAGTCCTCTAAAGTCTTCTTTGTGAGCAAAATTCAACTTTCCAATAACAGGTTTCCTGAAGATCGGACCTTGATTAAAAATATTACCAGAATTTCATCTTCTCGCATGCAAACTCCAGCCTTACTTAAAACAAAAACAAACACTAAATTAGTTATTTTAAAAGCTGTAGCAAGTTATTCACGTACATTACTTTAGTTTTTTTTAAATCAATACAGGTTTCTAGTTTTCTTTGATGTCCAAGCTGCCAATTACCATTTTGACCAACTCTCCTTTTTAAAAGACTACTCTGAATTCAACAGTACATCAAAGAGTAACATAATCCTCAAAGTAAACCTGATCTGATTTTTAACAAATTTAAGCTTATGTATCAAAGCACATACCAGAGGGTGATGCATGTCCAAAAATTGTGAGAAATCTTAGGTTTTATATCTTCAATGGCCATGCAAAAGAAAACAAAAATAAAACAAAACAAAAAAATAACTTGTGCTTCATTAGCTGAAATAGGTGGAGTTTAAAAAAAAAAGAGCTGCCTGGGGAGGAAAAACAAGGGAGGTCGAGTTCTAGGCATATCTGAGAGTCAGGTAACAAACACAAGGACAGAGGAGGGGGGATTAAGATGGACAGATGGAAAACAATTGGGGTGAAGAGAAGCTGAGGCCTAAAACACACAAGCATCCTCAGCCACAGTTGGAAATTAAATTCTGTGCTTAAACAGCAAGTGACAGTTTGATTAAATGCAGCATATATCCTTTTATACAGAAAACACTGGTCAAACTCTTAGAAATAAACCATGGAGTAAAAAACTGCATGTATACACCTGGAAAACTCGGGCATTCCAAACGTAGCCTGTGTCACAGGAAATGAAGACAAAACGAGCAGCAGGCTAGATATGAACAGATAAAATGTAAAATACTCAAGTGTGCTTCGACATTGAAGGGATTAGTGTGGTTTACTCTAAAGCATTCCTGGGCCTCTTAAGATTATCAACTTGCTTCCTTCCTCTCTGCTGTTTTTGCACAATCTCTTGGTCAGTTTCTTAGAAAGGAGTTGAAGACCAGAGGAGGATACTACAGCGGTTCATCAGAGCCAAGTGGAACAGAGCCACAGTGAAAAATGAAGACGGATAAAAGCCAAATGTTGCAACAGCTGAAGTTCATCACTGTGGTCAATCTAAATCCTAAGTCATCATTTCATCCCACCAGCTGTGGTTTTAAAAGCAAAGCTCATCTAGTTCTGCTGTCCTTCCACAGTGAGGCTGTGTGTGATCTTTCTGTAAGGACCTTACCCACATAGCCATCCTGTCCAACCAACTTCAAAGCCAGCTTGTCTGCCAACACTGAGGAGCTTCCATGGGCGATGTTGGCAAAGGGCCCGGCATGGACAAACACTGGCGTACCCTGTGACAATTAGAGGGGCACACAAACATACAACAGTTTAGAAAACAGTGTAACCCTAGCAACTTCCCAAGCCTGGCCGAAATACCAACAGCTTCTTTCTTTACCAAAAAGAACAACTTTCAGTCACACTTCAGGGTAAATAGTGGGGTTTCAATGCACTTTGGCTGACTAAGTGTTTGAACAGCAGAGACAAGTTAAGAGGTGCTTGACTGGCATGTCAACCCAAGTCTGGGTCCTTACTTCCAAGTGTTGACGCAGATTACTCTCTAAAGATTGAAAACACAAGCTGGAGAAGCGCCTTAAGAGCCAGTTTCTTCTGCTGCTACTTAAATTGATGTAACTTTCTTTACAGCAACAAACAAAATCCTGAAACGGAACTAAAACACGACTGCTGCTCAGTTGGCCTATGAGCATGCTACCAACAAAGAACAAGGGCTTAAAAAGTAAGTTATTAAACAGAAAACATTTTTAAACTCACACCAACTCTATGGTCTAAAGTACATATTTCTGTCTAGACTCTTTGGAAATATAATGCTGCCCATGAACATTTTTATCTGCTAAGGGCTTTTTGTTCTTGACAGATAAAGTTAATATATTCTGAAAATTATATTGATTTATCTCATCCTAAAAAAAACAGATTGTTTTGTTAACATTTTTATGAACTGATCACTTCTGTTACACTTGTAGCAAAATGTTAACATATAACTGAAATAATACATTTGTTGTATACCATGGGTCTCCAAAGTAACAGACAAAAGGAGAAAAAAAATGCAATACAAAAACCTCCCCCAAAGAAAAACAAACACTCCTTAGCCACAAGGATGCTATAAGTAGAAAGCAACTCTTTAAAAGCTCTCACTAACTCTCACAGATCCTCGAGTTTATAGCTGGCTTCCACAAATGCATGCATGACTGAAGACAATTGCTATTCTTCAAGAGCAAAATACCAACACAATCACGTTGGACTCTAAAAAGGCGACAACTTTGTGACTAAAAAAAAAAAAAAAACCAGCTGAAAGCCAGCTGACCTATTGTCACACTGAATGTAGATTCCTTAACAGAGGAAAGAGGAAGGATGGGACGGCCTAATACGATTTTCTAAGGCTTTGTTTGCATACCTCTATACTGCCTGCATAAACAGTCTTCCCTCAGAGGAGCAAATCTGGGTGAAACAAGGCTCTGGGAAAAGCTGCAAACTGTTTTTTTTTTTTTTTTTTGAACAGTTGAGAAAGTTGCATGAATCAGATCCACATTTACTGTAGGAGGAAACTGAGTGCACAGTTGGAAAAATGATTTTATTCCATGCTTGTCATTCATGTTTTCAACATAAATGTAAACGTCAAAGAATCGGAATAATGTTCGTTTGGGACCCCTGAACTTTCACTCTTTCAGGAGATGCATCAGCAACGGCAGAGTGATGAAAACCCGAGTGTCAAATCCCCAAGTGTTGAATGGGATAATGAAGGCCGGGAAGGAAGATGAACATAACAGGAACATCGAGATCATGTCAATGTTTCCTCATTTTGAGCAACTTGTGCATCATACCAGCTGCAAAACCATGCACAAATCCCGTAACCTTTGACATGAGGCAGCATCAGGACTCGAGAGGCTCAGTTTATGCTACGCTCTCCAGTCTCCCCCTCAGGAAAGATGCCTGGAGTTGTTTTTTGAAACCCCGTGGAGAGAGGATGTTTGGAAAACCTCAAAGGGTCTGCTAAACAGACACGTACACAGGGAGTAGGTAAAAAAAAAAAAAAAAAAATCTCTTCTCATTATGCTCAGTCTCTTTTAGACTCCATCCCATCTGATATAGAGACAAGTCCACTGCAACAAAGCACACGTTTTCAGATGAGAGCTCTAGATCCTTGAGTGAATCCGTGTTCATCACCGGCACAAGTCAAGAGGGCAAAAAGGGGAATAATTGGTCAAGTTCGGTGGAAAGTTCTCATGCAGCTCTGAGGTCCGGTTGGTCCTGATACCAGCTCCCTGACCAGAATCACAGGAAACCCACACAGGAAATGGTTTCACACAGCAGGGCCGTAGAGTTTCCTCCAAAAACAAAAACTCAAAGAGTAACAAAATCTTTGCTCCATACAAAAGTCCCCCCCTTCCTCTCCATACGCTCAGAATACACAGTACGTGTGACAAGCTGTGTTTATTTTTCCCACTTGGTAGATGTGATCAAACTTCTTGTTCAACAAGGAACAAATAAACAAAAAATGTCAGTTTATGTTAAAAAAAAGAAACAAAAAGAAAGATGATGCATGACTTAACATTGAAAATTTCAGTTTTATATCTGTACAAGAAAATAAAGAAAAAACATTGTGCAGCATTTTTCAGCCTGAAACAAAGAGTTTACATCGAAGTGTGTTATCTGTTGATCTAGTTATCACACCAGATATCACAGCTTAAGTGAGAAATAGTTTTCACTCCTGTAGGGTTAGAAACTTTCATTGTACATTATATGCCTAGAGATGCATGCAGTCATGAATAGACATTTGGGATACCCACTACATTTATTCCACCTTAAAAGTCTTTCAGCTTGGAAGGTCTCTTTGCCATCACCCTCATCTTTAGCTCTATTCTTGTGTTCCAAGTTAGGACTCTTGCTGGGCCACGCAAAAAACATGAATATTTCTTCAGTTTTGAAGAAACAGGTTTTTCACATTAAAGCTCGATTTAAACTACAAACTACTAGAAGAATGAAACTACACATGCACATGAAGTTCAATTGATAAGTGGGATTGTGTTTTTCTCACCTCAAGGGCCTGCATCAGTGTGGGCTTGATAGCATCTTTCATTAGCACTGCCAGGGCACCACTTACCCCCTTGTCAGACAAGAAAGAAAAAAAAATGAGGAAAGCTGTTGGAAACAAAGCAAATAGGCCACATAGAGAATTTAAAAGCATCCAAAATAAACCAAGGAATTGTAATTGTTCATTATTAACTGTACTAAATAATTTCCATACTGCCATTTCTACACTATAGTTTATGGTTATATGCCAAATCTGCAAATATGAGCAAAAAAATAAAATAAAAACTGTGCCCCTGTGAACTATGGTCAATTTGAATGTCTGTTGCTCTCAAACATTGCAGTCATGTGTGGGAAAGTGAAGGCCGATAGCACAAGAAGCAGGAAGACTCTGCTTAACATCCTATTCATGAGATACAAGCAAAGCTGCACGTTGTTTTGAATTAACATGGGCGGAGGGAGTTGAGCATTAATGCGTCTGACCCAGAAAGCATACTTTTTTTTTTTTTTAACTGACTGGTGGAAAATTGCAGGGAGGAAGAATTACGGTACACAATCAAATTACAGACATTTTGTAAAACGTTAAAAATTATACACTCAAATTAAAAGTTATCAGTTTTGGAACAGAAAACAGGATGAAGGAAAAAAGATAAAGATACAACCAACAAAAAGTCATTACAAGCAGTAAGGAGGACAGCAAGATCCAGCATGATGTTAAACAATATTTATCTCAGCCCATCTTTTAATTCACCGACTGCGTTTCCATTGACCATAAAATCATGCAAACTGGAATTAAGAATCCATGTTTATGGAAAGACTCTTTACTGGCATAAGTATACCGGTACTGCACCTGGTTTTGTCAGACATTTTCATTTTTATATTTTTGTTCAAACATGAGTCAAATGTAAATGCTCGATTAAGTCCCAACATTTTTAAGCAATTTTTCAACCAAAACACTTACAGATATGAAGTAAACACTTAGAGGTCGAGTTAGAACATTCTTTGGGATGAAATAATTTCTGCA
Source organism: Poecilia latipinna (assembly GCF_001443285.1). Lineage (NCBI taxonomy): Eukaryota > Metazoa > Chordata > Actinopteri > Cyprinodontiformes > Poeciliidae > Poecilia > Poecilia latipinna. The sequence goes on from NW_015112817.1 coordinate 492,241, forward strand.
TAAAACCCACCAAGTCCTCCGCTGTGACAGGTTCTCCAGAGCGACTGGATCCCACCACAATGCGGGCCAATCTGTTCTTCATGTCCTTTAGGCTATCCGCGAGGGCCAGAATAGCCATGATCTCACTGGCTACTGCAATGTCAAAACCAGTCTAAAAGTCGAAAGAAAACAGTTCCATTTTTGCTAAGACAGCACATTCAAAACAACCGTGCACAATAATTCCCACCATTATCGTTTTGAAACTGTGTTGTAAAAAGCACCCTGTAAATAAAGACAGATTTGAGAGTCTAAACACTAATAGAGTATTTCTCAAGACACCAGAAATAACACTGTGGCGCCAGGGTAAAAAAAAAAAAAAAAAAAAAATCCCTTTAGCCACCTGGTTTTTTTTGCATGGGCAACAAAATATGGCTTATGAAAGCAGCCCAGTTTGGAGTGATAATTTTATGGGGAGAATGTAACGAGAAACATGTTTAACTCATTTCAATGAGAGATTATGTTGTAATTTATGTGAAACTAAAAAGACTTTGAGAACATGAGTGAATAAGTGGTCATTTAAAAAGGGAAGCAGATAACAGTGGACGTCTTCATTCCATGACTCTCACACAGATTTTAACAAAGGGAGAGAAACATGTCTTGAATCACATTAATCCAACAAGGACCTCAGGATCTCCCCTCCCGCTCCCAGTCATAATACCCTGAGGGGCTATAGAGTATCCAGTAGTGGAGGCCAAAGGAATGAAACAGAATGGATGGCAGTAAATATAAGCATATGCTGAGACAGCTTAGGGGTTATTTCAGGTGGGTGTGGAGGAGTGTAGCTGTGTGTATATGGGTGGGTCATTTTCCTTCTTGTGTAAACATTTGCTTTCACTTAAGGCTGCTTGCTTCCCATGGACCTGAACTGTTTATTCGCTGAATTTCATTTAGCTGTCATTACTGCTGATATGTGGCTAAAGTACAGCTGGGCAGCATCACAGAGAGTGCGTTGGAGTGTAGGTGTGGGCCTGTTAACATCATCGAAATACAAGGTTTTCAAAAGCTAGCTTAAAAAAAATTATTCACTAAATTGTAAATATGCTTTAATGCCATTTCAACGAGATGCCAGAGAAAATCATTGCATAACCAAACTTTTCTACAGATAAATGCAGTGCCACTGCTCCTCCTCCACCTGTTGCTGTGTGCTTCAAGTGAGCCGGCTGAAAGAAGACTCCCAAGCACTTTTCTAACTTACATTTGAGAATTTAGAATTATGTCAAACAGTTATTGCATAGAAACTAAAGGAGCACAACCATTTACTCATATTAAACTTATTTATGCGGTTTTAAAACACAGCCGAGACCTAATGCTAACAAAATAAATAGCCTGACTAATAAGCAAGCAAGTAAAAGACATTTTAAATCAACAAGGAGTTCCCATATTATGCTTAAAGACTAGAAGACCATGAGGTCAGATTAATGCATTAAGCTAAAAACTATTAGTTTTTCACTTTTAAACAAATTCTCATGTTTAACATTTTCTTTGGATTTATAACAAGAAGGAAATAATAATAAATGGTGTCAGACGATTCATGACATTAAACCACCATACCTCTCTGATCTGTCCTTTTTCAGTGCTTGCCTGTCCCACTGTGATTTTCCTCAAGAAACGGTCATTTGTATCAACAACTGAAAAAGCAAAATTACACATCAGCTCACAATAATTAAAGTGACATGTCCTATAAATTATAAATGCAGATTTGAAAATTTGGATTAGAAATGAATCCATTGATTGCCCAGAGATTGTACTTGGCCATTCAATATTTTGGTGATCAAGATCATAAAGACAAAAAGATGGTAAATATTTGGACTTATTCAATAAATGCATCAAACCAACAGCATTTCTTTTTAAGTACTTTGGGGTTTTCCACACATGTCAGATGCAAAAATGAGCATAATCTTTTAATTCCTCCATCTATTTAAAACCGATACCTCCATCAATGAATCTGCAGCAAATTTATTTCCTATTTTAACTGTTAAAGTCTTTCAAAAGATAAGCAGTGTAATCGGTCCAGGTTTCCTACTTCAGCACATAAAACAAGTCTTCAAATCTGTGGCTGAGAAAGTTTTCTTTGTGGCTCCCAGCAGCTGGGATCCCCGTTAGCTCAGCAGTATTCACTGGGTCATTTAGCGCAATAAAAAATAGAGGGGGAAAAAAAAAAAAAGATATATTTCTCTGTCACCCTTAAACTTTACTGTTTTTTAATCTCAAGGACTTTTTCTTAAAAATGGCCTCTGCAGCCACTGGGATAAATGCCACATCAGTCATAGAAGCACCCAGCTGCTTTGCGTCAATGACAAATTTAAACCAACATTGCTGTAGGTAACATAGCCCCAACAGCAACCCTAAACTCACTCTGGTATAGAAATATGATTGATTACAAGTGTAACATTCATTTAACACAAAATAACTTCAGGATGCATTAACCAGGGATGGATCAATGGCTGGCTCGGATGTTTCTCCCTAATGGTAACGTATTTGTACGGTCTTTATATTGTTTCAGAATAAGTCCCAGTCCAAGTCATGCCATTTTAACTCTGCCGTTTGTCCCCCTGAAGCAATGCCAAGCGATCCCCACTTGTTTGTTGCTCTGGGACCAGCCTGTACCTTTTTGAGTTTAGTCTGGCAAGTTTTTTTATGCAGCCCATGTCTCTTTATCCAAATAAATGCCTAACTGGAAAACATTTACAAATCATTTAGAGTTGCCCATGTATGTTTGTTTTTTTTTTGTTTTTTTTAGCTACAACTGAGTGAGCAGAGTTTTCTGCAGCTACTATGAACTAAGTGTGGTAAACAATATTAAATATTTGTTTATAAATGAGCAAATCTGATGAAGGAATGCACAATTGAACATTTTGCTGCATAATGTTGCACATAAAATTTCAAATGTTTGAAATAATAGCTAGAAGCAAGTAAAAGGTTAAGCTCAAATATTTTTCAGATTTAAGAAACAACTCTACAGTATTTCTCAGAGTTTGCTACAACCAACTACGGTGAGCAAGTGAACATGTAGTTGTAGAAATACCTCTCTGCCAGGTAATTTGTGATGGATCGAGATCAAGGCGCACAAAGCTGCTGACTTCTTCTGGTGTAAGAGAGGCAGGATCAGTTTTATCGATACCAAGACGCTGAAATGAAGTGGAGAACAAAACAGAAATACAGATTTTGGATTCCTCTTTATGCTTTTTGAAAAAAAAGTATTTGGTAAATGCAACATTTAGGTTTGTCACTGGACTCAAGCAAATACAGCCATCCAATTTTCTCTGATTTGGACATATAAAAAATGCAAACAGGATTATAAAAAGCTGAGGATTCTACTGCCAGATTACAAAATGTGCAGCAGGAATGATTATTCTAAAAAAAATATATAAAACTTAACAGACATAACTTAAATATATGAACAGAGTATATTTTTAAAGGTAAACTGAGGCCCCCTAGTGGAGAAAGCAATCATCCTTCAATTGCATTATGCTCTCAAGAACTTTGCATATTGTAGTATTTAGACTTACCCGAAGCCTGGAGATCTGGATGGGAGAGAATTTTCTAACTCCATATACAGAAGGAACCAATCTATTGAACAGCGACTACATGAGAAAAAAAAAATATATATATATTTTTTTAAATACAAATACATTTTCAACAAATTTTAAGCTAAAAATGTTAATTTACTTATTTTCCTAATAGACCAAATACTAATAGTAAATTACACATTTGTACTTAATTTACAGTCACCTTGTCGGACTGCGTGGCCTCATGGAGCATCCTGGCATCGATGGCTGCCGCCAGCAGGTTGTTAGCTGCTGTGATGGCATGGATGTCACCAGTCAAATGGAGGTTGAACTGATGGGGGAGTTCAGGGTGTTTTATGGGTGGAAAAAATAAATACATTTTGTGAAGGACTGTATTTGAAAGCTTGTTAGTAATAATAAAAATGGTAATGGTTAGAAAAAGAACAGAATTTTAAGTTTCTGATAAGCTGATCTCCACTCATTCCAAGTCAACATGAAAACTGATTTTTCTGGTCTAATAATAAGTTTGTTCTAATGGAAGTGAAATTAGAGACTGAAAAAAGAAAGCTGGCATGTTGTAGAAAGAAAAGTATAGAGTCACTGCTGTACAGAAATGTGTGGATGACTTTTTTTTTTTTTTAAATGGCTCGTCTCTGCATATCTCAGATCTTTAAAGTCTTCTCTAGTTCTGCCTGTCAGCACATCTCACCTCCTCCATAGGGATGACCTGGGCATAGCCCCCTCCTGCAGCTCCCCCTAGGCACAAAGCAGAGGTAGAACAGTTAAAGAAAGACAAGAGGACAACTGGAGAGTGTTAGACTCTAAATGAACTACTCCACCCAAAAATGGATAAACCGGAGTTTCATTAATCTCGATGTATAAGATCATCTCCAGATCTCTGGCTTTCCATGCTTTAATGGATTTAGTAAAAACAACCACAACCCTTATCACAAGCATTATTATTATTTCAAATACAAATTTTGTTTTTAGAATGGCTATTTCTATAAACAACCAATGTTTACCTTCTTAATATAGTAAAAAAATAAAAATAAAAATCCAAAGAGGATGCATCCAACACCCATTAATCCTAACCTTTAACTCCAAAGGTCGGTCCCTGAGAAGGCTGTCGAAGGCAGGCAAAGGAGTTGAGCTTGAGGTGGGCAGACAAGGCCTGAACCAGACCTACGGTCACTGTGGTTTTACCTTCACCAAATGGAGTTGGAGTTATACTAAATATACAAACAAAAGGAGGTTTTAGGATTTTTTTTTTTAATCTTTGTCTTCAGATTGTGGTTTATGCTTCTCAAGTTGTGTCTGAACTCCAAAATACTGTACATCACATACCCAGCAACCAAAACATATTTGCCATCAGGCTGAGAGTGGAGGCGGTCCAAGAGGGAGAGTTGGACCTTAGCTTTGTTCCTCCCATAAGCTTCAAGCTCCTCTGGCAGCAAACCAATTTCCTCGGCCAGCTGAGCTACAGGTTTTGGTGTCTGAGCCCTTGAGATCTCAATGTCACTAAAACAGCAGATGAGCATTTTATTTTATTATGTTTGAATACCATGACAACATGACATTTATTTCAACAGCAGTCTAACAATGTCTGTTGTGCACATGTACGATAAAAAATTTGCAGAATATATAGTTATATATGGGAAGTCGTAATTTCATGTGTTAATATTTGGAAGTCCATACGTTGGAACAGGGTTTAATGGCTGAAGTTTACAGCTGCGCAGATTCCAGGGTCTGTACTGCTGCTCCTGAAGCCACCGACTGCAGCCGTGTGTCACATTCTAATAGGAAAAAATAAATAAATGGAAATTAAGGTTTTTAAAAGTATTAGATCATTGTTTGAAGCACATAATAGTTAAGGAGAGGTAAAAAAAAAAAAAAAAAAAAACTTAAAAAAAAAAAAAGAACAGAACAGACCTGTGCTCTGTAGACAGCTGTGAGGTATGCTAATCCAGATATTGAGGACAAGTCAATGAGGTCGTCATCTGGATTTCATATTATGCAAAACAAGCAGAAATTTACTTGTACTAATGTACATACAAAAAAGAAAAAGTATTAAAATGATGAAATCTATGGATGTCTATGTGCCCCAGAAGGATCTCTGACGCAACTACGATGAAACTTAATTTTTATGGACAGTTTTTAAATTCCACAAAAAAAAAAAAAAAAAAAAAAAAAAAAGTTAAAAAAAAAGTTTTTCCATTTTAAAAAATTTTTCTTTATAAAC
>NW_015112817.1:501087-517082 GCF_001443285.1 Poecilia latipinna
AAAAAAATTATTTTTTTTGGAAAGTTTTTAAAACCCAAAAAAAAAAAAAAAAAAAAAAAAAAAAAAAGTTCAGCAAAAAGGTTTTCCCAGTTAAAGTAGATTGCTCAGTTAACACAAGCGTTATCATTGTGAGTATTTTAGTAAATTATTCATGCATTCATCTCTATTCACTGCAATGCACTTACTATCACACCTAACAAACAGCCATTTGTCGCACATGCAAATCAGAGCAAATAACAGATTTTGTTTCTTTTTTCTGGCTCCCAGTTTGTTTCCATCTTGTATTTCAATTATTTTGTACATAATATATCTTGATTGTGCTTTATCTTTAAAAAAAAAGTGCAAAGAAATGCTTTGTCTAGTTAACTTTCTGCTCAGATGGAGGCATGTAGAAAGTAATCAGTCATACCTGGCTCCAGGGCCGACTCGCAGTGAATGATGACCGTCTCTGGTCGAGCCCAGGACGGCGGGATGTCCATGTTTCCCGCACTTAAAAGAAATACAGCATCAGCCTGCAATACCTAATGAAGAAAGAAGTGAAAGCACACAACTAAGAAATGTGTTTTGCAACTCAGACATAAATTACAGGTGAACAAAAACACACATTAATACAAGTTGAAAACAAATATCAGTTGGTTTAGTTAGGATCACATTTTATGAAGCCAATAGTGTCCCCTTGTGGTCATTTACTAGAATAGCAGAATGGTATCAAAAAAAAAAGATACAATGAAACTCAACAAACCTGTGTCTTCAAGCTATTCGAGTTCCAATGATTTGTTTGAACAGTCATCCCACTTCTTTCAATCAGGCACTGTAGGGCCAACCTGAGTGGTCCTTGTCCTCCTACCAGCAACACTGATTTTCCTTTCAAAGACGCATCTGCAAAAACATTTACAACATGTTGGAATACAAGTCCTGTGTTCAATAAACTATGTAGATTTCTTCACAACTCTCAAAATATTTAAGAAAGATGTATAAATACATCCAATATAAAAAACAATGAAAAGCATTCAATTAAATGAAAACATTGTGTAAAACAATAATACATATTTTCTAATATTTTGCTTCTACACAACTCTTAATTAGTCAAAATGAGTAACAAAGTGATCACTCAGACATCATGCTCAAATAAGTAAAATGTTTGTTCTGGAATATTTTATTTCAAATACAGTAATAAGCATCCAAGTAAACACACATGCAGACAATGAAATCATGAAGAAACAAATTATTAACATGCAACACTGATGATGTTTGGATGGATATACAAAAGGTTATTTTTATGTCCCAGTGAGGCAACTTTTATATGCCAAACAAAGAAAATGGCATATTAAGACAAACATTGAGAGAAAAAAAAATATATACACATCATCACAGCCCTTCTGCGTTTACAGAGATGCTCAAGTGTTCTTGCAATAAACGACAAAGAGCTTGTTTTGGCAGAAACTCACCATGTTTTCCCAGCAGATCCAAAACAGCACTTGCCATCGGTGGTACAAAACCTTTGCTCATGTCTCCTCTCACCAGGCGGCCTATATTCAAATTGGAAATGCTATGTTGCAAGAAGCAAAAAGAACAAAAAAAAAAAAGTTTTGAAAAATGTATTGCTTTGTTTATTATGCATTTACTTCAAAGTTCATCACATATTACTAAACAAAACTTTCTATGGTTGGAAAGAATTTGATAGACTGAAGAAGTAATTTCCATATACCTGAAGCTTTGTTAAAATATCACATACAGTCTACTAAAAGTTCAAATGCTCTGCTTTCAAGATAAAGAGGTTAACTTTGCTCATTATACCGATAGAATAAAAATAAGCACAACTTGAGGCCTTTTAAGTAAAAGAACTTAAACTTTCATGATTTTAAACCAGTCCCCTTCAATTTGTGGTTATTACATAGCGTACCTTACTAATGTTCCCATTCCCCTGTTTTAGGAAGACACATGCTGTACAATTTGTCTTAATATTTTGCAGGCCTACTTGATTGGGATCAAATGTGACATGCACAATATTTTAGGACAAACCATGACCAGTGGCTTACTTTTGACTTGTGGGTAAACATCACAAGTCAAAAGTAAGCCAAGTGTGATAAGTTGCCCTTTTGTGCAACTTATCACATGTTCCTACAGCTCAACACCATTTACCATCCATGAAATAATGCTCATCCTTCTGTCAGCCAAAATACTCTCACAAGATCTTACCAATCAACATCTTTCTCTGGTTTAAGTGCGTTGAGCACTCGACTAGTGAGGGAAGCTGGTGGGAGGTGGAGAAAGACTCCATGCACCTTGGGGTCATCGTTAAGCTTCAGCAACTCTTCTATTATCTACATGCAAGCAAAGATACAGAAACAGCAAAGATGTGTGAAAGTAGAGAAGCTGAGCAGCAGGAACTATGAATCACCTGCTATTAAATAAACGACTGAGCAATTCCCAGAAATATCCATTGCTTCTGAATGAATAAGGAGGGAAGACCCAGCTGAGCCAAAGTAGCTGTTGAGCAGCTTCACCAACAATATATCAAGCAGCTAGGCTAACAATTACATCACAAATGAATAAATAATTACATTAGAAGCATAAAGTTAAAAATATTGACTAAATCACTGAAAAGTAAGCAACCATGATCACACCCAAAAGAAGCCTGGCAAAGCATGTACAGACTTGCTTACAAGGAATCCAACCTGTTAGTCAGTGTTACTTACTTCATCTTCACTGCAGTTCTTTGCCAAACAAATCTGAGTGACATTCAAGCCAATCTATGAAGAGACAGACATGGATATTTCAGCCACTGAGTAAATTTCAAAAACAAATATTCACACAATGGAGTGTAAAAAAAAAAAGAAAAAGGGAAGACCACCTTGCCAGCAACTTTCTTATTGATTTCCAACATGCTGCCATTTTCACCAGCCTTCGAGATGAACACAAAATCATGATTAAAACACAGAGACCAACCAGATTGTACAGCAACGCAACAGTGTCAATAAAAAAAAGATACTCCTGAGGTCAAAGGCACATTAAGAAAAATCAAGTCATGTCCACAAAGTTTGGTCAAGTACAGTTAAAAAGGCTTTTGCTGGAGTTTATATTTTGTCTCTATGATCTTCGGAACGGCGATGCCATACATTACCTGTAAAATGACTAGCAGGGGCTGGATGTCAGGACTTCTTCTTTGCAGTGTTGCAATTGCCTCCTGGGTACTCTGAACTACTTCCCTGTAAATAAGCATTAAGGTACACAGCTTTACAATGGTGAAAGCCAAGCAGATTTTAAAAGCCACAGACAGCTGTAGAACTGAAATATACTGTGAAGTGGGTAATGAAGTACTACCCAAGAATTGTGATGAAGATTACAATTCAATTTATTGTACTGTTCCACCAGGAATATTTTATCATCGTTTTGTTTTGCTACTAAGCAAAATTTTGCTGCATTGTTTCAGTGTCTTCTTTTTTCCTCCTTTACATATAGATCAATAAATAATGCATATATACACCAACTGGATTACCACAATCAATTTGAAATAGAACGGATTTTGTTAATTTGTGTGCCAAATTAAATGTCTGTATTGGGACTGAAAGACCGATTATCTCTGGTAACTGAGTGGGAGGGGCCTCTATAGTGACAATGACCTACATTTTACGCAGAAATGTAAACATTAACTTTATCAACCCCATCTCAAACTGTTGGTGCAATATTCTCTCTTTTAAAAAAAATCACAAAAAAATAAAACTAGAAACCAACATTATGTCAGATGAAATCCCATATTTAAAATAGAACTTTGTAAAACAAACTACCCTGAATTTACAGCATATCATCTTAACTGGTAATGAATTAACTTCCCTCAATCATCCATCTATTCATTAATTTCTTCCATTAATTTTGCCCGTGTTTGCTGTATAAATTGCATGTTTAGTAACAACACAGAGAGATTGCATCATCTGGGTGCACGTGGGGAACTGGCTGTTAGCCAAACCGGAGCCGTTTGTCTCTCTAGTGAACTAAATAGTTACACTTTCTAAACAAAACTAAGCCAAAATATACTGAATTGAAATATAAACGTTTAATACACAACATTTCTTACCCCACTGATCTGCTGCATTCGGACCATTCGTCCTCTTTGAAAAGTTTCCCGAAGTTTGCAGTTAAAGTCGGGCTCGTCCCGCTGCTAGTAACGGTGCTAGCAGTCCGAAGGGTTAACCGGCTGTTTGTCGTCCAAACCGGGAGACATCCACGCGACATGCCGCTGAATCTGCTTCCTGGACGGGAAGCACGCACTCGGACGCTACAGCAGACACTGCGAATTGTGGCCAGCTTCATGGTGACTTCTTACTTTGTTTCTGGGTCTCAGAAGGGTCCTTGACTCTCCGTTAGAGTAGCACACGAAGGAGTCTTTCCTAGAGGAAGAAAATAAGTTGAGGTAGTCTCTGGGTACTGATGGAGGTGTGGTAACTTCAGGGGTACTCGGAAGTATAAATGTCCACAGCCCTGTGCTTTCTATAAACTCCAAATATAATAAATCTCCAATAGGCTAAATGGTGGTTTGTAACAACACAACACGTGCATATGATGCCAAGTAATTAACGTGCAGTCTCTCAACCGCAACTCACTTTAAATGTGATAGTTTCTCTCCGAAGGGTTAACCGGCTGTTTGTCGTCCCAACCGGGAGACATCCACGCGACATCCATCATATAATTACTTGCATATGATGCCAAGTAATTAACGTGCAGTCTCTCAACCGCAACTCACTTTAAATGTGATAGTTTCTCTCCGAACAATTGGTTTTTTCTATCGAGCGCTTTTATGACTTAAACGTCACTGCCTTCAGATGTTTATTATGTTAAAACAAACCCCGGAATTTCCAAGTAAGCTCAGAACAGTCGCTTTCTTTACTAATATGGAATTTTACAGGTCCTTTTTGGTTTATTTAGAAAATCCGAGGGTATAGTGAACGCATCACAAAATCAGCAAACACTCTAGTGCAGGTAAAGTTAAATCAGGGAGCAAGAAACACATACACACGTGATTAAAATCTTAAGATCTGGTAAGAAATTGCATGTGTTTTGTGCTGATGAATCATAACCAGGCTCCAAGAAGAACTTCAAAATGTAAAATAAACAGTAACATGAAACAGGATATATTAAATCAAATATAGAAGACAAATGACTGAAAACTGCATTTGAAATCAAACAGGGATAAATCAGCTAATTAAAAGTTTGCATTTTTATGTAATTTTTATGTAATGGGGACGTGTAAGAAGTATATTTTCAACTTATTGACAGACAGTGAGGCTTGTGGGACAAACAAATCAAGTAGCGGACCATAAATGACCTGTGCTGAGTAGAGGAAACTGACGTCTTGAAAATTCAGTTTTTATTTTTACAGAGTAATGGAGCTTCAGGTTGTGCAGGCACGTCAAGCCCTGCCTTGATGTGATAAAATTTTGGGCCAGGTTTTGTTCTTAAGTAAGGGCCCTTGTCCGTGCGCTGATAACATTGTTGTTCAGCCCATCAGATCCATGACCTTGTCTAGAAGAAGAGTAGCTTTCTCTTATATTATCATAAATTTGACCTAATCTAAGTCTTATTGAAACATTTGGAGTTAGATGGCAATTGGAGTTTCCATTCATCCATCTATAGATTTTAGTCTATTTTAGAATGCAATTTCAACTGTCAGGGTCTTCAGAGACTGGCACCACAGGATTTTACAGATAAAATTAAGAGGGGCAGATACCATTTTGGTTGCATGCAGCCCCAAAGCCATGGCACACAATAAAATGATGTGCAAAAAAGCATTCATGCAGAATTTATCTTTTATAAACAACTTGATTGTCAAAGTCTTTATCCCCCACTATTGCAGGAGAACATCTGATATGATCATATGACTGGTGTGTAACTCAGACCTTAGTAACCTTTTGCACTGTAATTGATGTTTAAATACTTCACATGCTATTGATTTCTCTCCAGTCTAAGGAAAATAGTGATTAGGCTTGATTTTTCAAACATTATGCAATATTTGAAATATTTCAAAATAATCCTCTGGCCAACAAAGACTTTGATTTATCTTCTGCCAATATTAGTCTTGTTTTTCCCTTGGTTTGAAGTTTCTTTTTTGTCTAGTTCATCTTTGTTAACTATTTACCTCCCCTCAATCTGCCTGTTTACTTTCTTCCAGAGCTGTTCCTAATCCCCCAATTAACTCACCTGCATTCTGTGTCTCTATGGAATAACAGGAGATAAAAAGAAAATGTTTTCTTGTTGTCCTACTGTGAAAAGTATTCTTTCACCTTATAAAATAACCTTAACAATAGAATTTGAGCATAACATTTGAAACCAGTGCTAGAAATAAAAATAAAAAAATTTCTGGCTGCTGGTTACCAAACATGACTTATGACCAGTATGCCTGTCCAAGAGTGCTGGAACTCAAACACACAACAATTTTTGCTTCATATTTGTTTATATAGAAACTAGACCTTCAACCCAAATAATGTATCTCTGAGACAATCCTGTACGAATTTTATTAAAGTTTGCCTTTTCAAGTTTTTAATAGAAAAGGCAAATAAATCTGCAAATCATCAGCAAAATGATTTTGATTCCAAAATACAATGAAAACAGGATGGAGACTAAAGACAGAGCTGTGAGTCACACCATAACTAAGAGGGGACATTCAATTAATCAATAATACCAATATGGATTATTAAAGTTCCTATTTGACAGATAGGAATGAACCATTCCAGTGCATGCCCTTGATCCTAACAAATACCTTCAGACAAGTAGAAAATACATAATAGTATTCCCTTGTTTTGTGTCCCCAATTTAAATACAAAAAAAGTATTTAAAGAGATTTAGTTTTTGTTGTGAGACATTGTTTTCACAACTGATTTAGTTACACTGCAGAATGTTAATTTATGATTTTAAAAGTCTACATAATGTGTGAACAAATCCACATGCAGTCGAATTCACTTTTTTTTAGTCACTGTATTTCTATTTGTTGTTTGAGCATGCGCGTAAGAGAAGCTGGTTCTACCTGTCTGTTGGTTTTAATTTGTCTCACTGTCAGACATAGGCCCACACACAAAGAAAGCACCTTTAAAAATAATTTGGGCGTGGATGGGAAAATCTTTTTCGGTTGCCTATTTCAGTCCAGGTTCTCGTCTATTTCAATTCCTGAACGCCACAAATTAAAAGTAACAAACTGCGCATAAATCTGAGATGTTGAAGGAGAACATTTTAAAAAACGTTTCTTACAGTCTCCGTACATTTATGGTAGAGGCGTAATGGCTCTCCCAGCTCAATCACACCTTTTGCGAACATAATCACTTCAGACTAAACCGACCGGACCTCATTCTTCATGTCACATCTTTTCTGGTACGTGACGTGGCGCAATCCATCGCCCTAACGAAGCCACGGAACAATTCCAGCTTTAAGGCTCCAAAGATAGCTCCATTACGCATGTGGAGCGCTTTGTTTTTTCTGCTCACTCTGAGCGCTCGGCCCCAGACCCGGAGATGCTGCTGAGGCGCTTCACTCAGCCAACACCAGAGGACAAGATTTGATTTCTACGCACAACAGTTAAGGCAACAGGTAAGGCTCTTGCTTTTAATCAAGTCACCTCTGCATGAGATTAGGAGGACATTTTTTTCACCTCCTTTTTCAGGAAATTGTGAATGGAGATGAAAAGATTACGAGATGTAAGTGTGTGTTGCGGTCCATTCTCGATCTTAATCAATATAGCCATATTCATACAAATATATTTTAGGCATAAAACGGTTTTTTTTTTTTTTTTTTGGACAAAATATTTAGAATTTCCTAATTATTTTAACAAAATATGCAGATTTTGATTAATTCTGTACCATGAAGTTTCAGGAAATATATTGCCTGATGGTCTGCTAAAATTTATGTTAAGAAGATTCTCCTTCTTGAGAGAGAAAACATGATAATCACCTAAAATTTTGTTAAAATAAAATGAACACAATTATTAATTATTTTGATATCTATTTTACACATAAATAAATTGAACACCTTCATTACACCAGAATCCACTGGATTTTTATTTTTATTATTTTATTTATTTTTTTTTTTGCTAGGATTGTTCTGAATGAAAAAAATAGCTTACTTCACAGTTATGTCTTCTCGGTTGGAAGCTGAGGCAATACTAGATGCCATGTAGAAGAATTTTATCTGATTTAAAAGATAATTTGATGCCCCACTTGTGTTCAAGATAAAAACTAATGCTTGGACAAAGACGTCATACATCACAAGTTGTGAGAACTAGTTTGGTCACTAGCTACGCCTTTGCCTGTTCTTTGGAGAACCTGTTAAGCCAGTGATGGGCGTTGGGTGGGTTGACTCTGAAGGAAGAAGGAACACAAAAAGGACTTTTAGACACCCAGTTAAAAAAATACACATTACTGTAAATTTACTGGATTTTCCAGTAATGTAAAATATAGATTTTCTTTACAGATTCGAGAATTACAGAAATCATTGTTAAACTGTAAATCTAAAGTTTGTGTTTCTGTCTTATGCCAGGTGAGTCATCTCTATTAATGTGCATAGGAGAGACAACATTCAGAGAAGGACGATCCTCTTGAAATCTCAAGGCTTCCCCTGAAATCCAGTGTAAACATGAGGGACAGACTAAGTCAACTGCAGGAAATGCCCACCGCCAGTGACGAGTCGGTGGACTATCAAGAGTCCACCTTTTCTGACTCCTTCAGTAATGTCGACCTGGAAGACGAGCTGCCTCACCAGGCGATAGTGTTTGACAACAGCCCTGCTCTCAATGATGTCTTTTCTCAATCCCAGGACATACATAGAGAGATACAGCTTATCCGACTTGAGGTTAAAAGGCTCCGTGAGCAGAACTCTCGCATTCTCCAGGGCAACACTAACATGAGCACAATTAAGAAAGACTCCAATGCTATAGGAGCCGACATAAAGAAGAGGGCTGAGGGTATTCTAAATTACCTACACAAAATGGATGGAACAGCTCACAAGTTAGAGGAAGAGCATGGTGAAAATTCTGCAATCACACGCATCGCCAGAACCCAGTACGCTTGCCTCAGCAATGGCTTTCGAGACGCAATGTTTGACTATAACGAGGCCGAGATGGCCCATCGAGAGAACTGCAAAGCCCAGATCATGAGGCAGATGGAGATAGTGGGGCGCGATGTATCAGGCGAAGATGTGGAGGAGATGATCGAGAAGGGCCAGTGGAACATCTTTAGTGACAATGTTGTGAGCGAAGGCAAAACGGCCCGATCGGCTCTGTTCCAGATTGAGAAGCGCCATCAAGAGCTCGTAGATCTGGAGAACCGAATCAAGGGAATCCATGAGATATTCCTGGACATTGCCCTGCTGGTGGAGGAGCAGGGCCCAATGGTGGACTATATCCAAACAAATGTTCAAAAAACCGATGCAGGCCTACAAGACGCCATTGTCAAGCTTAATCTAGCTAAAAAGCATAGCAACAATAACCCGTTTAAGAAGATGTTTTGCAGTTGCTTCCCATGCTTCAAGTAAAGACCAGAATCACATTCAATGCAATATCTTTGTTCAATACATTCCAGTTATTATTGCAAAGCAATACATGTCACTGTTGTTGAAAGACAAAAACTTTAAGGAGTTCAATGAAGGTCTGAAGGTAGAGCAATTAGCACAGTCATTTAGACTGACATATATATATATATATACTCATGTAAAACTTGTTTCAAATTAAATTAACAAGTATCTCAATTCCTGAAATGGACTGGTGAATTGCTCAGGACGCCCAATGGCTGCCATGACCCTGAGAGTGAGAGTGATTTATATATAGACACTTTATATAGAAAGTGTCTGCATGGTTCTCAATTCATTATTTTATTAATGGGGTGTGACAAAAATTGTTTTAAATTATTGTTGATGTAGTTATTGCCATTGAGACTTTACGGGTCCCAAACTTTACTGGAACAAATTAGGTAGAATGAAGTGCCATTGTAAACCTCCTTGTTTAGAAGCAAAATATGTTTAAAGGATGTTGACAGAAGTGTAAACAAGACTGCCTCTAAAGTTTGTGCAATTCAGCCGTCCTTGATTCATTTTAGATTGTTAATTTTAAGTCAATATTCATTATAAACAACAATGTGTAATTGGTGAGATTTGACATCTTTTGGCTGCAACAGAGAATAAATGTTTATGGTACAATCATATTGTTTAACAACATTTTTTTTTTATTACTTTTTTGTATATTTACTCCTTTCTTACCTTTTTTCATAATGTGGTTTCTTGTATGGAGTATTAATGTATCAAAGCTACCAAACCATTTCATGTAGCTTTAGAGATGCCTACAAATCTGAACGTTATCCCTGCATAACAAACATTGCGTCTAACAAAGACCTTGCAGAAGGATTTTATCATGACATTACTTTTAGCTAAAATAATTTTTTATCCCATTATGTCTGAGATTGCTGTGATGCTGATGTTCTTCATGTGATAAATATTTATAAATAACATGTGCCAAATGATACACTTTCCTGTACCTCAGGAAAACATCTTGTGTCTCCCTGAAGGGACTTCTTTTGGGCTGGGTTAAGGAGATGTTAAGCCGAGAATCCCTGTCCACTGAGCTGTGGAATGGAAAGGTCCGAACTGAAGGTTCAGGAAACTGGATAATTTTAGAAATAGGCCAGAGATATCCAAAGTAAGTCAGTCCTTTAAATTTGAATTATTTCCTTCACTTGATGCAATGTGGAGGAGCTAATTCTGTCATAATGTGTTGTTGGTTGATTGTTGATTCAAATGCAGAACAGTAGAGAGGTGGAACAAATGATGAAAAGGTATTTAATGAAAAACATGAGCAACAAAAAACATACAAAAAATCCACAGGGAGCAGAGCAGAATGCAAATAAAATCAGAAGAAACAATAATTAGATAGCACAAGGCAATATGAGAGATACAGAGAGGAAATGGAAGTAACAGTAGGAACCAGCAAGGAGTGACTGAGAAAGAGGTGTAAATACTGGGAGGTTGAATGCTGAACAAGGACCTGAGCTGATGAGCTAACAGGCTGCAAGTGTGAGAGGAAAAAGCAGTAGGCAGCCTGAAGAGAAAAAGAGAAAGAGCAAGTGACACATTGGGGATTAGGAAATAATTCTAACAAATAACTAGATATACAAAATATAATAAAACCTAGAGTAACAAAGGAAAGGACTAGACACAAGAAATAATCTTATCTACAATCACCAAAAAGGAACTGATGAAAAAATAGGAACAAGGCAGAATTAATAGAAAATAGTAAGAAACACAAATAACAACAAAGCCCAAAACAAACTCAAACAACCCAAGATCCTGACAAATTTAGCCATTTGATTTAGATCTGTTATAGCAGGAAACATGCAGGTCACCTGCCATTGAGGAGTGACAGTGGACACCCACGACATGACTTTTTTTCTCCTTTCTCTTTTCTTAGAGTTCTTAATTCTTCCAGCGCTTTCACCACATCAGTAATATATACTAATACAACTCATTTCAGATTATTTACATAACAGCAATACACAACAAATGTCGTCTCAAGGCACTTTACAGATAAAAAGTCAATTCAGTTCAATCATATAGAGGGATTCTTAACTCAACATGCCTAAACTATGCAGGCTGTTTTTCCAGTTCAAAGGGAAACTCTTTAGAGTTTTGAGAAGAAAAATTACCGGCAGATGTTCCAAATGGATTCTTTGATAGGACTGACTCTTTATTGAGTCTCATAATGGCTATGCTAATGCCAGAAGCTTGGTCTTTGAGGAAGTTATGGTGTTTTAGTGGGAAGGCCTTGGTATGTCACCTGTGCAGGGGTGGCAGGCGGCTGCACACTGAGCAGACAGCTGACTTCCTTCTCGTCAGAGTGAAAAAATGCCACAAGCTCTTCGGATGAAACAAACAAGATAAGCTGAAAAGGGTTTTACTTGCTTTTTGGATACTGTGAGACTCCAAAAACGGTAAGTTGTTTTAATTTTTTAGTTGAACAATTTCAGATTTGTTTTCTCAGTTAAATTGAAGCCACCTGTTGATATGAGGGTAGCTGTTTAGGGCAACTTAATTAATGCTCAGCAGCTTGGTGCCAACACTGTTTTGGTGTCGATAATAAGAATGCGCTTGAGATTTTCAGCAAATATGTCAAATATTCCACATTTTTAACCAACGGTGGTGAAAGTAATTTTCGAGAGCTCTTAATTTTGAGACTGCATTCAGCAAAACTCCAAGAACAAGATTATATTTTGAGTCAAATGAGACCACCAAAGTATTTTTAAATCAAGCCACACTTGCATAAGATATTTGTAACACACCTTCATTCATTGTCATTACCTCTGTTTTCAGTAAATTATCTTCCTTGTTCCTGGTTTAAAAAAAGACATTCCTTTGAGCCAGTCATCTGTGACTGCTTCCAATGTAACAGATAAAATGTCACTGTAATGCAAAATACAAACTTGCTAAGAGGCAGACATTTTTTGTGTGGATGTCTAAAAACATTTAGAAAGCTGCACATCGGATACAGATAAAGTGTACACACCCCTGTTCAAAATGTTATGTTTTAGAGAGGGACAAAAGTATGCTGTGGTTAATTTCAAAACAATTTCAACTTTTAATATTTGATTTTCTATGACTGAACTGAAAAGGAAGGAAATGTCCTCTAAAAATGATCAAACAGCTGCAACAATTTGGTTACCTAACTGTGAACATTCATTCTTCCAACTTATCCAAGTATTTATCTCAGACAAGAATGGGGTGAAAGACAGAATATATCACAAATAACTATGAACATCCATTAACTTATTATCTGCTGACCATTCTCCTGCTTCACTTTGAGCATTTAGGCTTCTTATTGGAGTCTTATCAGCCTGTTTGAAAATTTAAAAAGTTCTCCAAATCTGTAAGGCTGAGAGGATATCTCTTGTCCACCACCTACCTGCACAGAGATCTGCAGGTGACTGTAGATCTCTGTGATTTAGTCTCTTATTAGGACATTTTAAATGTTTATTAGTCTTTAAATCTCACTTCATCTTCAGCTTTCTTGTATAGAACTAAAGGGTGTTGGTCAAAAACAATTATTTAGAACTATTTATCATTTCTTCCACCTTCACAAAAAGCAACAAAATAAATCCAGTTCATCTTGAAGAAAAGCAACCCCATCATGTGCCACGGCCAATATCTATAGTAGACATGCTGTTTGAGCATTGACTTTCGGAAATGTGACCCATAAGGTTCATTGTTGGTTTCATCAGACCATAAGCTAGTCTTGCATTAAATTTGGGAGAAAACATGCATTTTTTTGTCACATGTATAACACAAGCTGTTCTTGATGGACCTTCCTGCAGCTATAATATAGTCTAATTTTGCCTCACCAGCACCAGCAAGGAGTGACTGAGAACCTACTGGGCATCTTATTGGGGAGTCTGATGCTTAGCTAATAGTTCTTTTCTTTTTTTTTTAACACAATCTCAAATTAAAATGTTGAACTATCCTGAGGATGTCCAAAATTAATTTTACATAAGCCTCAGTTTACAATTGTTTTTGGTCTGACAATATATTTCATCCACCATTTTAGATCCAATAACCAACATTTTCTTCATGTGGGTTCTTAGGCAAAATGCGGGACATGCTGGTGAGACTCCAGACCATCAGCAAAGAGCAGGAGGACTATGAGCCGGAGCTTACTGGACCTGAATACGACGTAGACAAGAGGACTCTGACTCAAGATGCTGTCATTTTTGATTACTCTACAGAAATGGATGATATCCTGGAGGAGTCGCGTTCCATACGCAAAGATATGTCCATGCTTAGTTTAGAGATTCAGCGCCTGAGGATCCACAATGAGCGTTATGGCACAACTGTGGGACGTCTCACTTTTCTGAAAAGGGACTCTGACTCCATTGCGAGAGGAATCCATCATCGAGCAGAGTCTCTGTATAACCAAATACAGAACCTGGGTAAAGAGTGCAGCAGGCTGGAGGAGAAAAATGGTCCCAACACTGCAGTTACTCGCATTGCCCGTACCCAGTATGAAACGCTCATCTGTTCCTTCCGTGAAGCCATGAGTGACTACCATCAGATTGAGGAGAAACAGAGAGGCGCATGCAGGACAAGGCTACAGAGACAAGCTTCCATAATGGGGGCAGAAATGAGCGAGGAAGATCTGAATGACTTGGTGGACAAAGGTGGTGAGGGCTGGACCGAGCTGTCCCAGAACCTTTGCCAGGATGGTAGCCGTTCATGCCGTTCAGCCATGGATGATATCAAAGGCAGACATAAAGAGCTGATGGACCTGGAGGCCAGACTGAAGGAGGTCCACGAACTGTTCCTCGACATGGCCATGCTCGTAGAAGAACAGGGTTTACTTGTTGATAATATCCAACTTAATGTGTGCAATACAGAGGAACATATTGAAGATGTAAATTGTAAATTAGCCAGGGCCAAAGTTTACAAGAAGAAGAACCCTTGTTTGCAATGTTGTCCCTGGCTACCATGCTGGAAACAAAGTGGAGCATTCTAAGACTTCAGTCAATAATGTGCAATTTATCGAACAATCAAGTTTATGAGACAGATGTTTTAACCGCATAAAAAGAGATGGGATCAGTATGAAGTATAGCTTGCAATCATTTTAATTAATGGGAACTGCAATCTTTACAGATACTCAGATACTCAAATTTTTGGAATTACTTCAGTATGTGCAGCTTGATATTTAATGCTTATTAGTATAGTAAAATTTCTCTATGATCACATGAATTCATCAGTGGAGGTGTGTTTGTGACATCAGATGAGTTGAGATTTTAAATGGAGAATGTTTCAGTTTGGAATAATTTTGTTTAAAGATGTTTGGATTAAAATGAATTCCTGCTGCAGTCAATTGTTTCTGAGTGACCCACATTTTGGCTACACAAACAGACCTGGATCACGTGGGGAAGCAGCTCACATGTTTGGAAATGAGTAAGAATTGGATTCACGAGAAGAAGAGGGTTCATAATTTACACAAGACGGTGAATTACAGACTTCCCAGTGTCCATGTGCAATTCTAAGATGGACATGGTTGGGGTTTTTATAATAGGAACTTAGGAGATACTTTGTTTTTCTAAGTTATATTTTATTCTTTTTAAAGTCTATTACTTTATTGAACCCATTGATTTTCTTTTTTTAAAGGAAACTTTCAGTGTTTATGTTGGAGCACAAAAATCATACATAAGAATCCTGAAACGATAGATACATGCTGTTGTAGCTGAAAAGTGATAAACGGGAGCAGTTAGGAACTTTAGATGATTGAGCAAAAGTAGTTTTCAGCAATGAAGTCTGCATTTGTCAATGAGAAAATGCAGTTACATTTGTCTAATAGCTTCACAATATAGCAGTTAAAGACTCCATGAATAAAACGAGCACATTTTCACAATCACTAACAGCATATCAGGTCACGGACCGGGGTAGAAATCACTAAAAGCCTTGCAATAACTGCACCAGCACTTTTAGATGCTTCCACATTCTATCAACCCAATCAGTTTTGATGATGGAGCATTTTTTTAGGATAATAATCAGTTTTGGTACTGAAGCAAAAAGCATTAGATTGTTTCTTTGGGAAAGTAAAATTAACCCAATGAAGTAGTTTGTATTTCAATCCAACCATACAGTTATAGCAGTAATTGAAAAAGAAACGATCCTCCCTGCAAAGCTGATCATCAACCACTGATATTGTTTTTCATAATGAAATTGATGCCTCACAGAACTCAAGCTGTCCTAAATAAATAAATTAAAAAAAAAATAAAGGAACAATAAAGTACTAATTGTGTTTTTCATTCATTGTTCTTAAACTGTCATGGTCCCTTGAGATTAATTACAAAAACCTAATTTAAACTTCCTGAAATTATATTAAGCAGCATCACAATGTTCAGCAGTAAACACTATTTGGCAGTGGCTTGTTTTGTTGGCTGAAGTAAAGCAACTAACGTAAGGTTATGCATATAACTACTGTTCCCTGAAGGAGAGGAACGAGG
>NW_015112818.1:0-45454 GCF_001443285.1 Poecilia latipinna
AGTTCTACAGGAAAAAATTATTTTTCTAGCAACTTCACTTGAAATGATCATAGCAGATATTTCAGTATATAATTTCTAGTTTATCCCTTTCCTCTTCAAAAAAAAAAACAGATGGTTCCTCTGTGATGTCACAGGAGGGACATGAACATGGATTTGATTTGTTTTTGGAAGGGTACATTTTATTTTGATTAAATAAGTTAGAATCAAAATTGCCAGAAAAAAAAAAAGAACGATCTTAACATGTTGTCCTATAGTTGAGAAACTACACTTAAAATGAGCTTCATTTTTTTTTTTTTTTTACAGAAAAGCTGTGCTCATAGCTATAATGTCTCAGACACTTTTCTCTGGAAAAGTTGTAGGCCATGAAATGTCAACAGCTCTTATTCAGCTTTAGAAAATAAACAGTTTGCTCTGTTAACCATCATTTATTTTAATGACTGAGAAGGTTGCAGCTAACTGGTGCAGCTAAGTCTTGCCATCTGTTAAGTTTCCCTAATTAACACAATGTATCTCATTCTGTGTTCCAACTAAATATTATACTCGTACATTAAAAAAAAATAACAGAGACCCTAATCTTCCCGAGTTTTGCCTGAAAATATGAAGACAATTACAAAAATCTTATAGGTGATAAAGTTAAAATGCAATGGAAATGTTTTTAGTTTTTCCTGTTTCTGTTGTTGAGAAATAACACTGCAGTTCTTCCTTCCTTCCTGCATTGAAATTCTTACTCTGTTGGTTTCTGCCTGCAGACTCTCATCTCTCTGCTATTGTTTTTGTAAAGTGCTGCATTTGTTCTCAGAAGCTCTTTAGTGCCATGAGTTGTTTGAACTTTGTCACCAAAGTAACCCTGTACAGTTGGTTCATAAAGCCAAGACATGGAGACAAACAGAGGACATAAACACCGCCCACATGGGATGATTCATCAGGGAACAGGAAAAAGGAGGCAGGGAGCACACTTAAAACCAAAGCCTTTATTCTGGAAGGCAAGTAGGCTGAATTTATCCAAAGTGATGATCTGGCCTGGCAGTAAATCTGCATGGAGAGAATAAGCTGAAAAATTTTAAGCTGTCTGAGTTCGGAAAGTGTGTGTGAGAGGAACTACTAAAAATGTCAACTATAAAGGGATGAAGCAGCAGCAACCTGGCTGCCTGAATTTACATATAATGTGTTCTCTAATATTCAACCTTTAATATTGTCTTAGAAATTTATCACCAGTATCTATCAATAAATAATTAAAACGACTGAAACGGTTATGACTCCTACTGCCAGGGAGCTAGGTTCTATTAAAGTTTTTATGCAGTTTTCACCATACCTTTGAAAATAATATCCTTAACATTACTTAATAATCTTAATATTTTCTGAACGCTGATAAATAAAAATTATTTGAAATCTTTTAAAGATTTATATAGAACACAGCTTTGTGCCATTTTTGAAAATGCCTGAGAAGAATTCAGCCTCTTTCACTTTGAATTTATTATGATTTTTACCAAATATTTAGTCTGAACATTTTATTTAGTTCTGAATCCATTTCTGGCTTATGCATGCCTGCTATGGCTCCGGCTCATTGTGGAAACCTCCCAGGTTTAGAGCCAGATGGTTGATTGTTCACAGCATGACAAACAGGCTGGCTGTAACTCGAAGAGGCTATAAAGCAAGTGAACTGTTTCTGGAAAAGCAAATGCCATCATCATCTCTTAATTACAGAGTAAATATTGGCTCTGTTGGGCTGGATATACAACTGTTCTTCTTGTGAGACATTTTTCAAGGGCACATTGACATTGCAGACACTGTTTTTAATCTAAATTTACAAGCCACTTTATTCGGTACACCTCGCTAGTACCGTGTTGGACTCCATTTTAAAACTATTAATTCCTTGTGGTATTGATTCAGCAAGGAGTCAGAAACATTCTTCAGAGATTTTGTTGTAACAAGTTGCCTTGACAGCCTGATGCAGTTGTAAAAGGTTTGTCAGAAGCTCATCCGTGTTGCGATTGTCCCGTTTTACCCACCCCCAGGGTGCCTTATTAGATTAAGATCTGGTGACTGATTCGAGATGTTTGGGCAAGGCGGGCTACAGATTTTCAACAATGCTCTTTTCAACTGGTACTAATGGGTCCAAAGCAGGCCAAGAAAATATTCTCCCCACCATTTCACCACTATCATCTTAATCTGCTGGCAGGATGAATGCATGTGCCATAAGAGAGAGAACTGTGCATGAAATTCCCAGCAGATCTGCAGTTTCTGAAACACCCAGAACAGCGGGTCTTGCACCGACTCATGCTCATGCACCGTTTGATCTTCTGCAAGTCATCATCAACACATCTAGGTGCAACGAGTTGCTGCAGTCTGACAGGTTCTCTCATTTTCAGCGTAAGGAAGTGGAGAGGTGTGTCTAATAAAGTGGCAGGTGAGGGAATGTGATGCAGCTTCATTTAACAGTTGTATTATATTGTTCAATAACCCTATAAATGATGGAAGGCTACAGTCTCCTGTGGAGTGTCGGAGCATGAAGGGTCAAAGAATGTTCTTAGAATATTTTTGAATTCCCCTCTTTCTGTATCTGTTAGCAGAATCTGCTGTCACTTCTTTCTGACATACATGCATCTGATTGATTTGGGTAGCAATATTCTTGATAAGAATTCCATTATGGTACATATATACATTCTGATCTGCACTCATAACCTGTATTCTGCTATCTGATGAAAAAAAAATGTCTGGAACAAGTACTAATGTGACACTGCAAAGTGAAATCTACATAAATTTTAGATAGAAGGAGATGAAGTCATCTCCTTAGATATTTATGTAACTAAATTAGAATACCTTGCAAAAGCCAGTAAGGTGACGGCATGCATTCATATTTCAGCACAAAAAGAATCTGTCCCTATTGTTTAGCAGTGGCAGATTTTTTTTTTTAAAAGTAGATTGCCTGCATGAAAGATTTAGACTTCAGGACGGGTGCTGTGTCCTCCAAGTGCACGTGTCCTTTTGGCAACTCAAAGTTTTTTGGCAACAAGGGAAACACTTTACTACAGTCATTTGTGTGGCTACCACCCACTCTTTGTTTGACAATACCTTCTCTGTTATTCCAAATGACACATTTCTGTGACACATTAGCCTAGCAAACATATTTAAGGATCAAATATGGGAAATGTAGCTGTAATAACTACATCATGTATATATTTTCCCGTACCGTTCATACTTCATTCTTTTAGTAATATATGTCACCCAAACATGAGATGGGAGAGTTACCATACGTTTGGCTGTAAAACTGAACTGACCTCTTAGAGAGGATTTTATGTAGCAAGGATTACTCTATTCTTTTGGGACCCAAACAAATTCCTCCTCAGACAATCTTTGAGTGCAGGTTTTGGGAAGGATTCTCCAACACAGCTGTGTTTTTAGTGCTAGGCTTGGCTATCATATATTTTTAAGTTGGTAACTTTCTGTATTTGTGGCTCCCCCCTTCAGCTGCAGAGGAAGAGGCACATAGGCAACGACATTGTGGCCATCGTGTTCCAGGAGGAAAACACTCCCTTTGTACCGGACATGATCCAGTCCAACTTCTTGCATGCGTATGTTGTTGTGCAGGTGGAGAACGCATGCTCAGACAATGTTACATACAAGGTTTGTTTCACAGAATGACAGTTTTCTATTATAAAATTTTCATGTTTATCTGATAAACACGTTTCAGATCCATTTGAAGTTTGCTTAGAGGGCTGAATCCTAATTACTAGTGTTATCTCTTAAATTACCATAATGTTTTGACGTAATTATTTAGAGTCAAGGGAGAAATGGTTATTTTTTTTTCCTTATGAAATAGAACTTAAATAAAACCCTCTCAATAACCTATTAAACCATCTGTTTTTGCTGTTATGAAAAGAGACGCAACATGCATTTGCTTGACTTTCAATATGCTGTGCAACCTGATAACACACTGCCCTTATGTTTCTTTTTTTTTCTTTTTTGTTGCACCTACAAATACTAGATCAGCAAAGACTTCTCAGATCACATAATGATACTCACAGTAATTACTGTATACATATCAGTTTCCAAATGACACCTTTACCCTTTTGTCTCTTTGGTCAATAAATGTGATTTTCTGAATGATTCTTAGTAAAATTGAGAAGCGGTTTCAGCATGTGTGCATATTTTCTCCATTTGTGGATAATGTCTCTCACTGTGGTTCACTGGAGTATTAAAACATTAGAAATTATTTTGTAACACTTTCCAAACTCAGACATGTTAATAACATTCTGTTTTGTTCTTGAATTTCTTTAGATGTGTTTTCTTTCCTTTTTTTTTTTTTTCTAGCCTACTTCATGTTGTCAGACAGATCAGGCTCATTTTAGGGTTTTTCTTAATTTTAGTGGTTGGGCAGTAATCAGGCCTTGGTGTGGCCTATAAATCAAAGATAATTTGATTAATCACAGTTCTTTCATGATTTAACAAGATCATGGGCTGCAATTGCTTTTTCACATAGATCCAGGTTTGTTTGGATTTTTTTTTCACCTCTTAAAAAACATCCTGATTAATAAATGACATCACCATTCAGAAACACTTTTCACCAGTGTGTCTAAAATGCAAAAACAAAAAAACAATCTTTCTCACTTTTATGTTTTTTTTGTTTGTTTGTTTTTTGTTTTGTTTTTTTTTTTGCTCAGGTGTCAGTCACAGCTAGAGATGATGTACCTTTCTTTGGACCTGCTCTACCTGACCCCGCCATCTTCAGAAAGGTCAGCAACCAAACAAACACATCTGTTTCCCAGGGAGACGCCATATACCTTCCTTTATTCTTCTCCAAATCTTGTGTATTTTTCATCCTCAGGGCCCTGAATTCCATGAGTTCCTCTTCACGAAGCTTATCAATGCGGAGTACGCCTGCTACAAGGCCGAGAAGTTTGCAAAGCTGGAGGTGAGAAGCATATTTAAGAAAACATTGTCATTTTTTTCCCCCATTTATTATAATGTGTTTATTCATGTTGCTACAATCTAGCATCCGTCTGCTTGCATCTATCTGCAACCTACTGACTTCATCGTCCTCAAAAGTGAATTTTTAGATGTACTGTCACTGAAAATGTAGTGGATTTGTTTGTTGACAGGAGCGAACACGTTCGGCCCTGCTGGAAACATTGTACGAGGAGCTGCACATTAACAGCCAGTCCATGATGGGTCTGGGGGGGGACGAAGATAAGCTGGAGAACGGAGGTGGAGGCGGAGGGGGCGGCTTCTTTGAGTCCTTTAAGGTACCGCGTTATTTTTTATTTTTTATTGATTAAGTGCACTGGTTATCTGCAACTGCACATGCATGGGCAAGAGTGGTGATGAGTGGAAAAACTTTTCGGATATTTTTCTTTTCGTCCTCTCCTTTCTCTTGGCTGGGATTCTGGGTATTCACACATGAGGAAACAAAGCATAGAAAATGTGCAGTATCTCAAAGGACCAGTCCTTTGGCATTTGCTGTCCTCACTTGGCTGTGACTGCTGAACTCAGTGGGTTTTCACATGGCGCTGTGGCTTTGGAGGCTGCGGAGTGTCCTCTTGTGTATGAAAGGCACTTTGCTCTGACTGAGAGTTCTCCATCACTGACCGTGGTGAAGCGACACCCAGCTACTGAGGCATGGCAGCAGGAATTGTGATAGCTGATGAGCAATTTAATGACCCTTCATTACGCAGCTTATGATGCAATTTGCACATCTCCCCATGGGCAGCGTTCCATTAATGTTTTTCTTCAGCTAACCTTTTTTCTTCAACTTCAGTCTCAGCTGATCTCAGTATGTCTGTCAACCAGTTTTTCTCCAACCTTTTTTATAGACTACCTTAAATGTGCTCTTGCCCTTCTATTGCCAAGTTGCCAAATACTAACTTGCTGTCTCTTTGTCTTTGCCACCTTTGCAAGTTACATCTGTAAAGATTTTCCACTCTTCTTCGTCTCTGTTGTAGTACAGCTGGGTAGATTGCATTGTCCTGCTGTCTCTTAATTTTTGCAGTCCTTGTCTTAGTCGTCTTCATGTTTCAGACTCATCTACGTTCAGCTGATAATAGATCATTTTAATGAAGATGTATCTTCATCTTAAGCAACATTTTCTTAAGCAGCATACCCTTAGTTTACTTTCTTCCTGTTGTCCATTGATCTACACTACCAATAAAAGTTAAGAAACAGTCCTGCATACACAACACACCTTTGTATTCACACACATATTACTCACACATCCTATAAAACACTTGCTATTAAAACTACATTTCATTAATCACCTCAAAACATTTATATTTAATCACATCTAGCAACAGATCTAATAAACTCTGTTTTATTAATAATAGAACAAACTGACATGAATAAAATATAATTAATTAATTAGCCAAAAACTACTATAAAAAGATTGCAGTGGAAAAATTTAATCCATTTATGTGAGGTTTTCTAATGGAACTAGGTCTGTTTTTGATCAATAATCCTGCACCAACCCAGTGATGGTCCAGTTTCAGTTTTCTGCCAGAAGTCACCAGGTTTTTATTGAAATCTTCTCCTTACCTTTGAGAAAGAGGAGAAATTCCCCCACATCATGATACGTCTGCCCCCAGATCATTCCACTTTAAATCCCAGTAGTGTTTAGCAAGCCCCAAACAATTGGTTTGCAACTCTGGTTCCAGGAAACCACTGGTGGTTGCTCCAGATTTATTTATTTATTTATTTATTGCTTTGCTTTGCTTTGTTTTATAATATCACAGTAAGTCAAGATTTGGGCAAGTTCAGGCAAGTTTGCTTTGCCTGAACTGATTTATGACTTCATAAGTCATAAGTCCAGTTACAGCTGGACTTATGACTTACGAACATCAGCTGATTCTTCTGCTCTAGTTGAATGGCATGTTCTCTTGTCCTCCCCATTTTGATGACTGTCTAAGAGAAACTGATCTCTCTGTCATGCCATATGTACACACCAGAGAAACAGGAAGTTATACATTTAAAACTCCAAGACAATCTGACCATCTTGTATTCGAAGATGCTTAATTTTTCCAGAATGAGTTTATCCTACATTGAAAGAAAAAAAAAAATAAAATAATCTGTTAAGGCTTTTACACATATGTAGAAGGGTTACCAAAACGGTATAAATTCCCTTTATAGACTTGGGAATATTAGTCAGTGTTCTGGGTTTCCACACGATATGAAGGTGGATCCACTGACTATGGATATCTCCTCGTTCTCTCTGCAGCGGGTCATCCGCAGCAGAAGCCAGTCAATGGACGCCATGGGTCTCAGTAACAAGAAGTCACACACAGTCTCCACTAGTCACAGTGGCAGCTTTACCCATAATCCCGCAGAGAGCCCCAAAACTCCAGGGATTGTAAGTAGCTCATTTTGGTTGACATGCCGCTCATCTGAACACACACACCTCACATTCAGGACATGGTGTTTTCGCAGCACAGTGGGTAAACACGTGTTCAGAAGGGTCCCAACTCAAAAGCAGCGTGACAAAGTACTTCTACTGGCACCTCATCTGTATGTTCTTAACACCAAAGCACTTACTTTTATTTCTGACATTTTATAATCACTCTTGGTTTGTACTCATCTTTCACTAATTGACTCTTTCCATTTATGACTCATGGTGTTTGTGTTAATCCTGTTTTTCTGTTTAGGGGAGAGGGGGAAAAAAAAACATAAAACAAGATTTTATGCATTTTATTCATTGTCCTCTTTTCGAAGAAGTGTTGTTGCAGCATAAATTGGCAGGCTTTTAGCTAGGGAAAAACAGTGCCTATTTTGGAATAAAGGAAGTGATTGTTTTTGAGTCCCTCTTCCAGGGTTTGAAGTGAACTTAGACTAGCAGCTGTATGACTACCCAGACTCCCTCCCTCGTTGCTATGCTTTCATAATGAGTGTCTCCTCATTGCAAACACTTGATGCAACTTTGTGGATGTGTGGCTAGAGAATATGCATGGCACTTATCATAAACCTCAAGAGCACCTTGCCCTGTTTGTGTCTCCTTTTAATGTTGTATGTTTCAACTTTTGGGGAATTTCTTTTGCCCCATTTATGAAAAGCTTTTTGATGTTATAGTACCTGTTTGGAACGTCAGCCCCAGTTGTCCCCTTCTCCTCCTCTTAATGCATCAGTAAACAAACTTGTGTCCTTTGGGGCAGTGCCTGCCAGCATGCCTGCTGTGCTGATCCTCCTATGTTTGACCTCAAACTTCCTTAACCCTGCGAAGCTTTTCACTATTTCCTTTTCCTCGTGTTTGCTTTTTAAGTTATGCTGCAAGCCCCCTTTAAAGCTGTTTTGCTCCCTGCTGTTA
Organism: Poecilia latipinna; assembly: GCF_001443285.1. Taxonomy (NCBI): domain Eukaryota; kingdom Metazoa; phylum Chordata; class Actinopteri; order Cyprinodontiformes; family Poeciliidae; genus Poecilia; species Poecilia latipinna. Next base: position 8,285 of record NW_015112818.1, read on the forward strand.
AAAGTCTTTGTGCTCTGCGCATGAGATCTTATGATGTGTTCTTTCTTTTTCTTTCTCTCTCTTGCTTCTTCCATCTTTTATCTCCCCCTTTCTCTCCCTCTCTGCTTCCCTTTGCCCCATCTTGTGTGGCTCAGTCATTGCTTGTCGCGGGGAAAAGTCCCAGTAAATATGGACGCCGAGGCAGTGCCATAGGGATAGGAACAATAGAAGAGGTTCATGCATTTTCTCTCTTACTGTTTATCATATTTGTTTGCATTTCTAATGTGTTCTCTTCATGGAACAATTAGTAACATTCTTGTGTTCTAATCTAAAAGACATTAGATTAGAATGTGTTGTAGTTTATGTTGCTGCAGGCGGTGCTGTTAATATTACATGTAATTTGCAACCACATGTTTCAATGTCATTTAAGTCATTCATTCATGTAGTAAAAACTGATGTGTTTTATGATTTGACTGATAGAAACAAAAATATGAATAATGACATGAGGGAGGGTAGTTTTGTTTTAGCTGTTTGATGCTTTATCTCAGAGCTTGAAGCCTGAATGCCCTTAAATTTCCTTATTCGTAACTTTTTGTCTGAACTCAGATAAAACAAATATACAATTTTGTTCCTGCTTTTGGGGTGTTTTGCTTGGATATTGTACTGTAATACTTACAAAATTGATATCATATCACTATACATAAGAGAGTGTTCTTATGTACTTGTGTTTCAACAAATTAGAAAGAAGTACTACTTCTAAAACTCTTACAGCTTCTACAATTCAGCTTCAACACAAAAACCTGGACAAAAAAGAAAACAAAATATTACAAAGATGCAGTAATCTGGTTGCAAAGGTGTGCACATCTTTAGATTCATACTTATTTAAATCACCTTTTGATTTGATGTAAGCATTTAGTCTTTTGAGCTAACAGCGCTTAGTTATTTTTGTGAATCTGATGAAGCTGAAGTTACGTTAGTTGTTCCAGAAGGATTTCTTGACATTTGCACACTTAAGCAAAAGTCATAGTTTACAGAGACATTACTAATTTTAACAGGAGTGTGTACGTTTATGTGCATGTAGTACATGAAATACACAGTTGTCTGAATCCTGGTGTGTTTTTTTAAAACAGTACTCTGAACATTTATCACCATCAGATCATAAATTGTCAGCAGAATATTTATACATGTAGATGAATTTTATTTGCTTCAATTGCACTACAGTGCAGCATTGCAATATGCGCTACAGCACACACAGTATGATGAATGCTTTGCACCAATGACTTCCCCCAAAATGTGTCTCTTACTATTTTGTTTCTCTTGCACCCTGTTAGTCATTGATCATTCCTGGGAAAAGCCCAACCAGAAAAAAGTCTGGACCTTTTAGCTCGCGCCGCAGCAGTGCCATTGGCATCGAGAACATCCAGGAGGTCCAAGAGAGGAGGTGAGAGTACAGCAGGGAGTGGGTAGTGAGGACAGAACGTTGTTGCAACAGATGGAAGGAAGGACAACTAATTAATTCATTTCTCAGACTCAAAGTCTTGCTGGACACTCAATGGCTTTTCATACCTTACAAAAGGACTGATAGGCCCACACATTTTTCACATTTTCTTACTTTACAGTCACAGTCTTAGTGCAGAAGTTTGAAGTGAAAGATGGTAACACATGGTTTTCACAATTCTTACAAATAAAGATCTGAAAAGTGTGGTGTGCATTTGTATTCAGTTTCCCTGAGTCAATACTTTTGTCTTTTGGTTGTAAAATACTTTCTTTTTTTTGACATAATCCTCTATAAAAAAATTTAATTTTCCATGGAAGATTATTTTAACACCTTCATTTTTAGTAAAACTGTTGGAATATTGTTTTAGAACTTTACCTCACTCTCAACTTCCCCACAACTGTGTCTCTGTCTTCTGAGATCATTGGTCTTCCTGATGCTTTTTTCTCATTAATGTTCTCTAACAAACTTCTGAGGCCTTCAGAAAACTGTTGCATTTGGACTGAGACTAAATTACACTCACCTGGACAGTGTACTAATTAGGTGACCTCTGATGGCCGTTGTTGGCACTGAATTTTATTTCGAGGTGGGAAAGTAACCAGACCTGAATACAAATTCACACCACACTTTTTCAAATCTTGGCTTTTAGGCATTTTGAAAACAATTTTCCTTCCACTTCACTTTGTGTTAGTATACCCCCTAAAATCCCAATGAATACATTGATGTTTGTAGTTGCAGCTCAACAAAATGCGAAAAGGTTCAGGAGGCAAATTTCCTTTGCAAGGCATTTGTTGCTATTCTACTAGCAAATTTTAACAAGGCTACATGTTGTGATCAAATAAAGTTCAATGTAGCAGTTCATTTGTGGATTTTTATGAGCAATTTTTCAGTTGTACTAAGAGGCGCACTTTATTGGTCATAAAACCCATATTTTTACAATACTCCATTCTTCATATCAGTGGAGAACTTAAGCCAATTTGCTTGTTTTCATCGCCTGATTTCCCCCTCTTTGCGTCAGCCGAGAGGTCTCTCCCAACACCCAGAAAACTCCAGACTGCAGCCACTTGTCACAAGAAAACAAATCAGGCAACTCCTCCGCCCACAGTTCTCCGGAGTTTGCAGCCACAAAGAACAGGTGACCATCTCCTTTCGTGCTAAAGTTACACACACGGGAAGGCTTGTGAAATATGTGAAAAGAGACAGGTGTTAATAAGATCAAAGTAACCCAGGTGTGTAGTCTGGCGATGTGTTGCAGAGCGCCTTCCATCCCCGAGGCTCAGGACTTGTCTCGCTCCTCCTCCAACGCCAGCAGCTTCGCCAGCGTTGTGGAGGAGCACGAGGCCGAGGAGGAATATGAAACTGGACTGGTGGGTACAAGACGCAGGCACACTGATAAACACATTATGAAAGTGCATACATTATTAAAGTCACTCTGGGAAAACAAAGACGCTTGAATCTCTCCCCTGATTATACTGCCTCCATTAACTTTTGTTTAATATTTACTGTGGGGGGGAAATAGCAGAGTTTTAAGTCGGCAGCTGTTGCCTGCACAGTAAAAACAAAGAGCATGAAAAGGCTCAATGGATTTCATCACATCCCAATAATGACGGGCCTGAAAATGGACTGCACAGTCATACATATTAATGTGTTTATGCAGGTCATCTATTTTCAACCATGTGCATTTAAGAAAGGATTTAAAGCAAATGTACACCTGGAGTATTAACTCCCATTTAAGAGAGGTAGCTTCAACCAAACTGTAGTATTGTACAGTTTGGTTGAAGCTACCTCTTAAATGTATTTTTTATATATATATATATATATATATATATATATATATATATATATATATAAAAAGGAAGTATAAAAATCGAATTATACATCTTTTCACAGGACAGTGTGTCTTGTGTTACTCCAGTAAAAAAAGACTCGTTTGTTTATGGGTCTGCCGTGGAGGACAGTTCCTGCAGCCAGGGAAGTTTTTCAGGTGAGTTTGCGAGACGTTGGCTCATACTACCAGGCCAGAGATAGTCTGGAGGTGTAAGAAGCAGACAGACTGTGTCATGAATCATGAGAAAATCTATATTGGGGAAAAGAAAGAAGAACGCTCTCTGTTTCCTGGGCAAATCACGTCAAAGCGCACTTGAGCACAGACGTTCCCTTCATCAGATGTAACTTAGAGAGCTACTTAAATGACTAAGGTGTAGCAGCACAAAGCTAGCCGGGATTCCACTCCACATGTCTTAATGGCTAACTGTCCTATCAATCCTTTGCATTTTCTCAAATCTCTTTTTGTTTCCAGCTTGAACAGCTGGCAGCATTGTACGGTTGAGTTTATTACTCATGACAGCCACACATCTGTCCCCTTCCTCCAAGCAGCTTCCCGTCTACAGCAGCAAGCGGACGGGTTGAAGATGTCGGAGCCAAAAGGGACAGACAACCAGCCCAAGACGGAGCGCCCCCAGCAGGAGCAGAAGCTGTCGTCGGTGAGAGAAATTACTGAACATCAGTCACTAAATGACATTGTAATGGCTTCACACATCGGCAAGATGAATGCGCGCAGTCATGTATTGTTTAAGTCATCATTTCCATTAGATATACCCTAGATTCCCAGCTTAAGCTTCAGAAAGTCTTTGGGAGGATGACATACAGATGAAATACAAACGTTAAGCTCATATGCTGTTCATTAAGCTCATCTTCTCACCTTCATATTGCTGCATTACAGCCAGTATTTGTCTTTGGCAACTATTTTGTTAGGTCCAATATTTTACAGCTTAAATAGATTACGCTTCCATGTATCAAATCTCATGACCATTCATCCAGATGATACATATCCCCCACCAGTAGGGGGTGCTACTGTTATTGTCGTTAGAAGGAACAATAACAGTTAGCAAGTGGAAGTTAGCATGGATGTCTCTGCAGAATATTGTTTCCTTTTAAATCAACCAGGTTAAGTAGTTTTTAAAATATCTACATTCTAACGTGAGATCCATGAAGCTTCACAGGTCACATTTTGTGTTGATTTGCAGAACTGTTAGCTGCTGTCTTCTGATCACCATGCTGGCATCCATTTCAAGGTTGGACACATTGCTTACATAAATATTTATTGCTTGTCTTACTGTACTGAGCAATAACCGTCTTTACAGTTTATTTCAGTCAGACTTTGTTAAAAAAAAAATCTATTTACTTCTTGTCTGCCAAGTTTTCCTTTAATTACACTTTGGGAATCACCTGCCAGGTTCTAGAACGCTATATTTTACTTTGGAAGTTCTAGATTTCTGTTTATATTTTGATGGATTTATTAAAAATATGGGAACAAACAGTATGATTGTGACAATCTGACAGTTGGGTCGCATTTAATACCGTTTCTTTCTAATTTATCTAATTTGTAGATGTAGATCCATCCTTTCAGCTTAGCTCCCTTCATAAGCCTAATTTATTCATTGATTAGATTTAAGTGGCTTAACAAACAAACATAGAAAAATTAATTGTTCTGAAAGAGGTAGAGAACTGAAAAGGCTGCCAAAGTGGAATATTTAAAGACCTTCAGAAAGCCTGAGAAACTGTCGATCAAGAAAGTTTCTTTGAATACAAAATTATTCATTCTGATGTCTAATTTACTTTTATTTTATACCCCTTTTACTACACCTACACCCTTTTCTTCTTAGAGACGTTATTAATATAGAAGAGATAAAGACAACCGAAGGAGGGCAAGAGACGTCCGAAGCTGACGCAGAGAAGAAATGCAATTGGGGCTGAGCAAGTGATGGACAGATCCTCCCTTGATCGTTCAACACGGATCTGCTGTTTATCAGGACAGACATCCAGCTGCCTGGACATGTATCAACCTCTCGACCTCATTCCGTCCTCCATGTGGAAAACCTTGTGCTCAAGTGAAAGCAGCAGCGAACTGACTGTCCTTTGGCAGCTGGCTCAGCACAGTCAATCTGCTCACCTGCCCATTCTTTGGGCCAGTAAGCATCGGTTGTTACTGTAAACAAACTCTCAGACATTGTGGCTCTTCTATCAAAGACCTTACTTCCTTTTTTTTTTTTTTTTTTTTCTTTGAATAAGAAAATTCACAACAATCCAACAGATTGGGTTTGTCAAGCTTGTATAGAGTGCTGTAAAGCAGTTTCCTCCTTACAAATTTCTCTGTTTTTATTATTTTTTTTTTTTTTGTCACTCGTGTTTCAGATCATAAAGATAGCCTGGTTTGATGCAAATCGCAGTAAATAATCTCAGTTGTTGAAGCATAAAATCTGTCTTATCCAAACCAATTAGGCCCTATGTAAAAATAATAATTTACCCCTAAAACTGATAACTGTTTATGCAATCCATGGCAGTAACAACCACCAAGTATTTCCAACAACAACTCTTTTACATTACTGTGGATGCATTTTGTCCCACTCTAAATTTCTTTAATGCAGCCACATTGGGGTGTTTTTGAACTTGAGCTACCAGTTTGGTGTCACATCTGAAATGAATTTAAGTTCAGACTTTGACTAGGCCACTGCAAAATCTGTAATAGGATTTTTTTTTTTTTTACCATTCAGAAGTCTAATTTCTAGTGCAATTCTTGTTGTCTTGCTGTAGAGCTTAAGTATACTACTCTTTGGGAAGTTGATCTCAATGTTTCATATTTTCTTAAGCTGTGGAGAACGATTCTCACTGTGTTTCGCTGGAATCCCAAAGCCTTAGAAATGGCTCCGCAGCCATTTCTAGATGGATAGATGTTAATAACTTGGTGCCTTTTATGTTCTTAAATTTGTTTTATTTCAGTGTATTTTTTTTTCTTTGAGACCTTTTACTTCATGTTGTCAGATAGGTTCCATAAAAGATAATCCAAGAGTCTGGCAGTAATTGTATCTAGTTGTGGCATTGAAACCTCAACCAAAAATTTGACATTTGCAGTTAAATTGTGATTTAGTATGTGGGGGGACTCAGTTTTATTTTCACCGAGGGTCACATTGGTTTGGATAGCATTTTTCCCCTTAAATAAAATCATAATTTAAATATTGCTTTATGCGTTTACTCAGGTTATCTTTGCCTTTTGCTAAAATATGTTTGATTCGAAATATTTAAATGTGACAAATATGTAAGGAGGGCACTGCATGTTTGTTTTTTTAATGTCTAATTCACATCCCACTGTGACAATGTACATAAGTTTAACTTTGATGTACTAAGTGACTGTGGCTTTATGTCAGGCCAAGTTCTGTTTTAATGACAGTATATTCTTTTGTAGGTTTTCTGCTGTTATTTGTTGTGCTGTACAACAATCCTGGCATATTTGTTCTCTGCAGGAGGTCGATGCTGTTGCTAGTGGCTCTGTAAACCTCCTTGCCCTTGTTTTATAAACCATAGATGAAGTTAGACCTATGGTGAAATTGTCAGAAAAATAGTAAATATTTTCCAAGACATGTTGCAAAATCTCTCCAGATGCTCTTTGTTACACACCACCTGTTGATGTCTGTGTGCAGGTGTATTCCACAGTGCTGTGCATGGTGAAAGTCTGCTTGCCAAAGCCCCTTTTTCTTCTCTGCACACCGACACAATTCTTCACACAAAGGGATTGTCCTTGTGATTTGTGTTTTATCCTCAACCAGCCAACATTTCCAGATGCAGCGCACAATGCTGACAGGAAGCCAAATGTCACTGTTCCCATCCTTATGTGTAAAGTGTAATATATATAAATAACTGTGACCTACTGTAAGCACTACATTTCAGTTGTTTTAAAAATGCTGACCTTTTTGAAAAGTCCTGGTTTGTTGCTGAGAATTGATCACACTGTGATTTGTCTTGAAGTTGCCTTTTTAATTGTGTCACAGGAGCTGTTCTGTGGAAAGGTCATATTTAAAGGCACCATGTTGCCAGATGAATGTAAAACGAACTAGAAATTAGTTTAGTTAAAAAGGGAGAGACAGTTGAGACGTTTTATTTCAGTAAATTTTCAGAATATATTTATTATGTAGTTAACAGATGGAAGCATTTATATTGCATACAAAGTAAAAAGAATTTTAAGGCAGAAGCAAAGGTAGAAGTGTATGATGTATTCATTAAGGCTCTTTATAGTGACAAAAGTAAAGCGACATAGGAAAATAAATGATAAAAACTAGTAAGTATAATGCAGCAATGTCTTTTTAAGCAGATTCTTAGAGGGGAAAAAAACTTGGCTATTGAAAAGACTGCAGTAGATAACGTCTGCCCTCTTGTGGCTCGACATCGTTACTGCACATTAGTATATGGTACCATCATTGGAGTGCACGTGTTTGCACTGCATACCAGTATATATCAGCCACTAAAAACATTGAAAGAAATTATTTGCTGTGCTTATTTCAAATGATTGTATTTCTGTTCTCATCAACTGTTGGCTTAAACCCTTGTTAAAAAAACAACTTGTTTGTAAATATTGCTTTTCATCTTTTTTTTTGTAAATGAAATCAAGGAGAAGGTTTAATAAAAATGAGCACCACTAGCCCCAGAGTAATTTATTCTCAATAAATTGAAATCTGATTGTTACTATGCAAAGAATGAAAGTGATGTACTATTATGAAAGTATTTGGTAAGAGAGGAAAGTTATTTAGCAACCTGGCAGCAACAGTTGTTCTAAACAGATAACAAAAAGTACACTTCCTATTGTTCAAAAGTGCTCAAATCCAAATAAATTTGTCAAATAAATATCTACTATATGTGACAATTTAAATAAAACTATCATAGGCTTATGTAAATGTTACTGTAAGCCTATGATAAAATCATCTACCATCATTTAGTGTAACTTTATTTTGTGTGTCATATAAGCTGCAGTACGTCATGAAATAATTTAAACTGACAACTTGGATAGAACAGTCTAGAAAATGTAAATTTGACAGATGAAATTAATTCATGATGTGCATTATTAGACAATGAAATCCAAACAACCACTGAGATAATTATAAATGCTTTACGATGAGGAAAATTAAAAGCACATTTTGTTCCTTTTAAATCATTGGGTCATTCAATGAATTGTATTTATTTAATTTATCACATTATGTAAATGTTTACCAACAAATTTAATTTACTGAATTGTGGCACTTTTTGAACCCCATGTGTTTTAGGTAATAATCCTAAAGATAAAGCCATTTTATGCTAATTGAAAATTTGGCACCTTCATGCACGTATTGGAACTTATTAAGTAATTTCTTCTGTGCACATTTATTAGTTGTTGAATTTTGTTATGACTGACAGTAAAAGAAAATTCTTTTTCGGTTCAAAAGAATTCACAGGAAAAGCGGTGTGCATGCTGTGTAGCTGTGCTGATTACTATTCACTCTTTTTACACCATGTCAGATTTAAAGTGTGATTATCTCTTAAATGCAGATTTACATAAATGTATGACCGATTCAAGTGTTGAAACAAGGAATTGCCTTTCATGAAAATGTGATTGTTTAAATTTGATCAAAATGGTGTTGCAAAGAAGGAGAATTGTCATTTAAAGAAGACTTTCCTGTGATATTATAGAATATTTGCTGAACTGAATCTTTAAGGATTGTACCTTTGACCTTTTTTAGTTTTTAATTCACAGCTCGAGGTTCCACCATTTGAAGTCAAAAGGCTTTCTGCGGACGTTGGAGCCACAGTGCACCTCGCCCAGCAGTTTGTGGTAGGAGGCGAAGTCGTCAATGAAGGTGCACCTGAGGCCCAGGCCCTCCATCAGGGAGCACATCTCGGTCTCCAGGGCACAGCGTCCATTCACCTTGGGGCCAAACGGCTTTGGAATGCCGAGGTCTTTCCCCAAAACAATCATGTTGACCTGGAAATTGATATCAACATGAAGCCATGGAATTAGCTCATAATTATATACAGTGAAAAAGTATGTAGCCCCTCAACAGGTGTCCTCTGTATCTGCGTGTCACATGTAGACATTTCGCATGTAGGTATTAAGGTAATCTGAATATATAACAAAGACAACTTTTTTAAAAAAGTAAAGACATCCAAACCAACCTGACCTTTTATGAAATAAACTTTAAATGCTACTCTTTGTTAGATCATAAATTTACTGGAACTGTTTTATAAAATATGTAACTTAGTTCCATTCACTAAACCCCAAGCCTTACAGTCAGAGCTGTAGAAAAAAAAAATGTAAATGGAACATGACAACATGACACAGGCTAAAATATCTTAAAAACCAACACATCATAATCTAAAGATAATCAGATTGAACATGTCAGGGGTTAGGAGGCAATTCTCGGTTTGGACAGATTTCATTTCAACTGCAACAAAAACATAATTCGCCAAGAGGAAGAAATCCGTAGAAGAGTAAATATTTTTTATAACAATCAATTTCAATTTTCTGTTCATCTTAAATCAAAAGGAATTATTAAAACAAACCATATCAGGGTAGTAAGCCACTGCTCTGGAGCCATTCTCCTCCTCCTCCAGCTTAAACAGAATTGGGAGGTCAATAATGTCGTCATCATCCAGGCCCAGCTCTCTTTTCAGAACATCCCTGTTCCAGTCAATGCAGCTCTGTCAAAAGCAGGTTTCAAAGAAAAGTAAGGGAGGGTTGGCAATATAATTTATTAAAAGCAGCGGGAGAATTTAACGGAAGCCACAAACTTCATTCATTTCAACTACATTTATATAGACAATGAAAAAGAATCTCATTACATAAGTGTTAATACTTCAATCTACTCCTTTGTCAGAAAATTGAATTAAATTGCAGCATCCAAAGTCTTTGGTAGGAGTATATTAACAGCCATTATCTTGACTGTCCCTCCATATTGTGCGGCTCTAGTCCACAGTCCTCTACAGATGGGCAGAGACCTGCATTTAATTTTCTGTAATCTCTCTACAAACTATATGGCTTTAGCTTAAAGCATGTAAATGAACACGTAATCTTTCCACTGTGGTTTTAAAAAAATAATGTTCCATTAGAAAAAGACTATGAAATGGTTTAAAAACTTACCTGTCTGCATCACAAAACACTTTACCTGCAGTTTGCAAACCCACTCACCTGTACGTAGTTATTTTCATCTTGCAGATTTTCATCCCCCAGGATATCATCCACTGTCACTTCCTCTTCGTTTTTCACACCTTGTGGAAGAATTAAAATTTTGAATCCTGTTAATTCTACATTTTACCCATTAGTTTGTTTTTTTTTATGTATCTGCTAGTAACTCTCCAGCTATACCATCAAACATCTTGGCTTGTCCATGCCCGTCATTATGCAGTCCTCTGAATAATTTGTAGGCTGCGTCTGGGCTGGCCAGCAGGAGACGAAAGCCCTGTCAGCAGGAACACAAAAGACAAAGATAACACTGGAGCTCTCATATCCAAAGAGATCACACAATCACTCAGTGGAAGTAAGAGCTTGGCAGCGTCAACCAGTGATGGTGACAAAGTAAAGTAGAATCTGAATCCTTGAACCCAACAGGCTGTGAATCTGTATGCAGTGGGAGCATTTTGCCACCATGTATTTCTTCCACCATGAAGCTTGAACAGAAATGTTACACAGCGGTATTTATACAACCATCAACATCAACACATCGACAGGTGGAAAATAGGTCAGAGCAGTTGTTTTTTTTTTTTTTTAATTGACGCCAGAGTACAGTATATTCACAATTTATACTTGTCTTGTCTTATTGGATTTGAGCTGCTTAACTACCACATCTACCTTTCTGTCAGGAGCCGGAACAAAGGTCATGAATTCGTCGATGTGACCAACGCAGAGCCAGTCAGAAAACAAGGCAACGGGCTCCTGAACCTTCTGAGCCCACAAAAAGTCTTGAACCACTTTGGTCATGTTTCGTCCCTTAGTTGCCCTTATAAAAAATAAAAAAAAAAGAAAAGGAAAGAAAAGAGCAAGTCTTGACACAAACTCTTTTTAGAACCCAAGACCTGGGGTCTCATGTATAAATGTTGTGTACGCACAAAAAAGTTGCAGTTGCATCGGTCTGTGTGCCTTTTAAATAAAAGATGTTATTATTATTGGTTGTACTTGGTAACAGACTGAATCCAAAGCTGTTGCCATGGTTATTCGGACATGCGTTGGGAGACTTTCAGATCTTTATTCTGATTTGTAAATGTATTCAGGTGTGGAGAAATGTCACAAGTTCAGCTGCATCCAATACAGTGCAAATCTGAATTCATAAAGGCAAAAGCTTTATGTCCAAGTTTTGTGTATCAGATTTTTTTTTTTGTGCACCATAAGTTTCAGAACTTCTCCCGACTACAAACTTTCACTAAAGCTGCACACTTTTATACATGGAGCCCTTGGTCATTTATAATTTGCTTCATAAACTCTTTAGGTTTGAAATTGTTCTGCAGCGATATTACTTACGTTGGGAAGGCAACCCCAATGAGGATTCTGCCCAGAGGGTATTTTTTTCCATTCACTGTGACGGGAGGGCTGACCTCCAGATTTCCGAACGAGTCCAGGCTGCTCACATCTTTTCTGCGAGCCACCCTGGTCACATAGCCAAAGTCAGGGCCCTGAGGATGAAACTGCATTGAATGTTCTGCACTACAAATGCAAGACAGCTTTCCTAAAAAATCTGTTGAATTTAGAGTTAGACATTCCCTTCATTGTTCCTCAGTGAGGAAGTCAAGGTCTAACAGCAGCAAAGTGACAGGCAAATGTAGACTTAGATTCACACAAATGTAAAAACGTAATTAAAAAAAGCGTAAAAAAACAAAAAAAAACAAAAAAAAAAACGACCATACAGTAAAATTTAAAACATAATAAAAAAATAATGTAGTTATTACAGATTACACTCAATTCTGAGAAATGTGAAATTTAATTTAATCTAACTAATGTTCTCTGCTTGTATGGTTTCTATTTTATATTGCAAAATTTGCAAACTCTGTTTTCTTTTGAGAAACATTTTTTATGTCACAGTCTAAAGATTTACCCTCCTTTGACAAATGGGACATTTGATCTTCACAGATTTACTCCAGACTTTGCAACATTTGCAGTTTATAAAAGAGCATCCTTCTGAACATCTTAAACTTACTTTATTGTAACTTGTTACTACAAGGCAACAAACATGTAGAGCTTCCATCTCTGTTTTAGGATATGTCAGAAATAATCCATTTTTAAACATTTTGATTATATTTTTGGAAGTTATTTACAGAGTAAAGTTTTACACAAGTCAAACTCTATTGAAAATTTGATGTTCACAACAGAAAACATTAAAATATTCAAGTTACCTTGATGGCTGGCTCAGGACGTGATAAGATGTTAAATATTTTCAAAAGGAATTTAATCTTAAGAGAAAACAGAGATTCCTACCAATAGTTCATCATAAGGAAAGTCATCAAGATGTCCGTCTCTGGGGGAATCCAAAACCACAGGAAATGAGTGATGGGGTGAATCAATGTAACCAAATTCCAGTTCATCCTGAAAAAATAAACAGGTTATTTTATCTTTGTGTGTCTCAGTTGTTCACATAGTTTAAGCTGTTTGACTATTGTCTAAATCCTTTTGATATCAAAACTGTACTTTTGACAAAAAGTCTTCAAATACATTGACATGGTTATAAGAGCAGCACAAGTAAAGAAAACCTTCCATGAAAATCAAGTAAAGCAAATGTTTGGCACATGTGAAAGAAGTTTCATTACTTGCATCCAGCGATCTCCTCTGTTCATGTATTCAAGGCAGACCTTCAGCTTGTACCCACAACGTGAAACAAGAGCCTTCATTCCTTTGAGGAACTGGTAGTTGTCAGACGTACTGAAACCACAGGCAGACGTGTTTTCTTGTGAAATATTTTGCCATTATGAAATGGTGGCTTTTGGAATATTAAACAGTTGATTATTTGATATAAAAATAGATCATTGAAGGAAAAGATAAAACAGTTGTCAGAAATTACAAAGTTGACTTTGCACAGCACGAGAAGGCGCAAGGCAAAGAGAAAAACATAACAAGTTCAGAAACATATTGATTATTCATTAGTTCCCTCTTACCTGCAGACAAACACCTCCACAGGCTGGAGGGTGTTGGGTGTCATGATCCATGGTGACACTCTGAACACCACTTTGTCTGTAAAAATGGGCGTCTCGGGAATGCCCTTAATAAAAGAAAACAAGCTGATGAATATGTAATGTTTTAACTCCCAACATGGTCTGCTTTTACTGCAAATGAAAATTTTGACTTGAACCAAGAAGAGACATGAAGAAACATGGAGAAAAAGATGTTTTAGGACGACAAGACCAACAATGTACTTTCTGCTCAGCATGCAAAACTCTTTGTATGGCCCATGTGACACATGGTGGCATCAGCATTGTGAACTCATCTTTCTGTAGAAGTTGTTTGTCATGGCTGAAAAGGAAGATGGATGACTCACAGCATGCATTCTTTCCTTAGAAGTTAAGTTGGTCAGAGCCAAAAAGGAAGATGGATGACTCCACAAAAAGGAGTCTTTGCTTGCTGACAAAAAGTAATCTTAGCTCGATGACAAAGATTACCTTTCCAAACAAGACAATTGCCATCAATAAACAGAGTTAAAGATGAATAGTTTAAAATTAAACATAGTAATGTGTTAGAATGACCCAGTCAAAGCACAGACCAAATTCCAATTGAGTCTGTAGCACAGCTGGAAATTTAATTCTCATAGATGCTCCCCATGCAACCTGACAACTATTTTAAAAATAAAAAAATGTATAAAAGTATGTCCCTTCATGTGTTAAACTGCTTGAGTGATTGGCAGCTGCCACTGTCATTTCATTCCCCTTCACAATAGTATAATAGCCCCTCTGCGTCTACAGGGGCTATTATAATTCAACAAAATATATTGTAGTTTGTTGTTTTAACATGGAAATCAACGTAGTTATTATAAACCAAAAGGTGTAAAATTAAGGTGCTATTTTACTGATCTTACCTGCTTCACTGGCTGCAGTAAGCTAAGGTTGATGGTGATGAGCCCATCAAAGTCCTTGTCAGGAAACCTCAGACCCTCCACATAGAAGTTCATCTCTGCTGAGCCTCCAAGGTAAGGCACTTCCTGGGACAGCACCTCACTGCTTAGCACCAATGGATAGTCCTTTACAAAGGAACTAAATAATTTATCTGCAGATAAACATATTATAACTAGTTGTTTTATTAAAAAAACATAAATTGTATAATGAGTGATTTAAGTAAAATGTGGAACAGTGTACAGCCATAAAACAGTAGCTGAATTGCATTTGCATTACATCATCTGTTGCCCTTTAAATCTTCAGTTTTACTCACGCAGGCTGTTCTTAGCCACTTCACGGGATGCGGCTCTGAAGACGCGAACACTCTCTGCGTCTCCCTGAGAGATGTGCATGGTGAGTTTGTAGCCTTCTGGGAGTTCGGCAGGGCCTCTGGTCCGCAGCACCATGAGCGACATGTCCTTCAGATCTGTACGTATACAAGAAGTCCCATTGACACACACAATTTGTCTTACCCTCCAGTGATGAGCATAACTTTCAGTAATGGGCTTAATAGTAAGGAAGTTTAACTGTAAGGACAATAAATTTTAATTTTATATTTTTGTTTTCTCAGATTCAGTGGCATGTAATTTCCTTTTAGACAATCTTTTTCCAATTCTTGCGTTGCAAAATTTCTCTCACATACCTTGACACAAACCTTCAAGCTCAAAAAAGCTGCTGTTTTCCAAAAAATAGAAACTTCTCAACTTTCAGAGTCACTTCTAATAATGGTGCATTTAAGAAACAAGAACTGATCAATTCTGACTGAGAAAAAATGTTAAAAGGACAACATCTGGGGCACAAGACAACCTACGATAATGTATTATTAAATTGAAACATTTTGTAATATTTAATTAATAGTAACATGTTTATGCATAAATATCATGGGAGTTCAAACATTCAATGTGCTGTTAATTTAAAGTTGAAATTGAGAAAGGGATAAACATGGACAAAGACAAAGAAGCTGCAGTCCATCTGATCCAATTTGGAGAAGTTCAGACCAGAATGCACAACATAGTGTTCTCCTGAAAATCTTAACAATTACTATGGAGTTTGAATCATTAGTAATGACTGCATGTAGACCCAATGCAAAGCACAGAATTTGTAACAATTTCCCTTTCAATTCATCTTCTAAAACCTGACAATACTTTCTAATACACAGATTTTTTACATTTGTATACAGGAAAGCACTTTTCATACAGCGGGGAAACAACAAAGTGAAAAATGTTCATAGTAAATGCTTCTCTGGACCAATACGGTTTTACCTGCCACTTTGACTATGCGGGGATCCTCATTGTCTGGTGACTTGTCATGTATCTTTTCTGCATCACAGTTGACCAGAAGGATAGCTCCATGTCCATTGGGACCCCATGTCCATGATTCCTAAGAGATTTTCAACAAACCAAAAATGTCAAATGCAGACATTCAAAGTCTGCTAAAATCTCTATAAAGCTACTTCAGAATTTGCACTTTTTAATACAAGGATTCAAGTTATGAATGAGCATGTGTTCATAAGTAATATTAATTATGGAGAACATTAACTGTGTGCTGCTTGCCCTGGTGCTGTTAAACAATGTTCCACCTGGGACTCATTAAAGATGTACACTAAAGACTTTCAAGAGAAGCTTTAGCTTAATTCTACAGAAAGAAAGTCATGACCCACTGAGTTTGGTGACTGTTCTGTGTTTGTAAGGTAAGGTAACTTTATTTATATAGCACATTTTCAGCAACAAGGCAATTCAAAGTGTATGTATGAAGGTGAGTCCATGCATAGTTCTGGCTAATGCATACACAGGCTTAAAACTTGCATTTGCTTTGCATTCTGATAATAAGAACAATGAGAATTTGGCAAGATTAAAAATGAATTTCTGCTAACACAAATTAAAGGAGGAAATAAAAGACATGTAAATGAGTTATCAAAGCCATGCTGCAAATGTCACATGACATTTACACATGACATCAAGAGCTGGAAAAAGGATTTTATATAAAAAAAAAAAAAATAATAAATGACTGAGAACTGCTTTATTTTCAGTCCTGTTGTCTTTGTTCAGTTTGTGGAAATATATCCACATGAATTCATTTCATTTTTCACAGTGAAAACTGAACTTAGGGCCATTATGGGAGGGTGAATTGGAACAATACAGAGGAATGTGGAGTTTAAACATGTTTAGACAGCACACACTCAGCCTGCCTCTCTCTCTCTCTCTCTCTCTCTCTCTCTCTCTCTCTCTCTCTCTATATATATATATATATATATATATATATATATATATATATATAGGTTACACATAAATGTAAAAAAATTGCAAAATAGACTTCACAGAAAAAGAAAAACGAGTATCTCTGCTGCAGCATGTTCAAACTTGTACTAAGCTTGTACATTGGCACCCTAAGCTGTTCAAAATGCACCATAATAATTTGTTTCCTGACAAAAGCTCTTCTTGATGAAAAAGTGGGTAATATTTTTATTGTAATCAATAACATTTCATGTTTTACCTTATGCGGGTTGTTTATCTCCACAATACCATCTCTGTCAGCATCCACGTCGAGAGAGATCTCTGGGAGACAAACACATCTTGATTATCGCATAGTGCTTTTCCATGGGTTTGCATGTTTCATGCAAAGGCTCAAGTACAGTGCAGTTATTGCTTCAATGGTTCCTTTTCCAGTGCAAAATAATGTTTAGACTTTGGTCCTACTTTTAATCAATGATGATCTGTTAAAACTAAACTAACAAATAAATTTGCTGAACATTCCTCAGTGGTTGCCATGATTCCTTGTTTTGGACTCTGTGCTTCTGTTATTTCCTTGTAGTCATTTCTTAATACTATTTTTCCTTGTTTTAGATCCGTCACACTCTGTTGCCTTTTTCCTGTTTTGTAGGTTAGTCTTCCATTTCTTAAATCTTCATTTTGCATCAAACTTGCTGCCTCCTTTACTCTGCATATTGCTCCACATCATCAGCATCATGACAGAAGTGTGTTATTCAGTTAAATAAAACTTACCAATAGCAGTAAGATGCAGAACTGCTGTCCCCAAAACCGACCTGGTACTTCCACTTTGATAATAGCGGACGGAGAGCTTTATATAAATAAACAAATGTTTACTTATGGAAGACAAATGTAAGGAGTTTAATAACAAAAGCTGCAGGAATGTTTGACAAGGTTGTGTTGATGAGCCCTATCAATATGAAAAACTTGTGTTGGATTAAAGGCTTTCTGTATTTTCATGGCTGTCCAGATTACCTTATCATCTTTTTCATATTGGCTGGCATGGCTCATGCTGATGAGTATGACTGAGTTTCCACTGAGGGGTACCAGGGCCCCACGGGATGACTCCACAGGTGGAGGGCTGAGTTCGAATTTAACATTGGCAGTGCACTTCACTGAGAAGAATTTGGAGCCAGGAGGGGCGCTCCTGAAAAGCAGAATGACATATTTTGACATTAGGTGTTTCGCCTAATTCAACGTTTCTCAAAAGTAATCATACTCCTTGAGTTTTCAGCCATTTTGTCAAGTTACAATCACAACCTCTAATGTACCTTATGTGGTACATTTTACAATGTTGTGCAATACTGTGCACAGGGAACTTGAAATGCATTTACTGTCACATTCAATAAATTAGAATATAAGTCCTGATGAGTCTTGTTTGTTAAATTGAAAGTATCATCAACTTTTTTATTAAACCCATACTTCTGTTTTTAAAAAAGTTTTTTTTTTTTGATCTGATATAATATTTTAATTTCAAATGTCATGTTTTCTTTAGCTTTAAGTAGAAAATGACAAATTTGATGATCCGCACATGGTTTGTTTCAAATTGTACACAGGACGTCCTTATGGCTTTCTGTGGGGCTGTAACTTGACAACATGTGCAAAGCTTCAGTGGTAAGGGTACTATTACAAGGTTATGTAGAGTGTGCACAATAAAGTTCTTCCAGCGCCACTTAAGTCAGAGTAAACATAACTTAGGACGAACACTGATGTATGTTTCGCCTGCTCATGTTTCAACAGATGACAAACCAAACTGACAGCATAGGTCATAATGCTTATTTTGAACTTTCACTAGTCTAAAAAGTAAACCAGTCTTTGTGTAAAAAGTAAAATAACAAGAAGCGACTGAACTTCTGAACTACTGAATATTTTTACATATGACTTTATATTAGCATTTACTGTTTCACTTACCTCAGCTGAGGTTTTAAAAATGTTGACATGTGTCAACCTGAATTAATTTTAACAATAAAAGACTCAATGTTGTTGTTTTATAGACTTTTCATGTGAGCTTCAGTTTAAGATCACAACAGATTTTTGTGAGCCAACGTCAAAGCCACTCACACTGCACCTATACTCATCTGTGCTCTTAAACTGAAGCTATGAACTTAGCCCTCCTTTTCTTCTTTTACAGTTTAGAATGTTGCAACAGCTTAAATGTCAGCCAGTAAAATCTTTCTTGAATTGTAATTTTGAATAACTTGTGCTATTTACACCTCACGAGTAGGTGTGTGCAGTTAAGTCAGCAAAATGGGCGTAGTAGGTTCTAAAAACAACAACCACAAAGACGCATGTGTGTATACATTCAACACATCAGTCATCCAAATTACAGTAATATTTTTTATCAACAGATACAAATAAAATATGCCTTGGAAAAATGAAAATTATCCCAGCTATGAATATAATTACATGCAAATGTCATGATGAATCAGTATCCAGTAATCACATCAACAGGTATCCTGTCACAGGAGATGCAAAAGATTGTGTTGAGTGGAATTTGAAACCCCCTAAAAGCCCTGGATAGACTACGCCACATGTTAGTCTTTTTTGTAATCGAGCCTGGTTCGGTTATGCACAACAGGCTGACATTTGTCAGAGCGTAGGCCCTTTTCTATGGAGAAAGACAAAGTGTTTTCTGTACAAAGCAACAAAAGAGGACTGTTGTGTCTATGTATTGTCCATAATAAAGGACAACCCCACAATTTCTGTACAAATACAAATGTTTTTCTGTGAACTAACAATGACTTCCTTGTTTTGCTGTAACTGTACCAAAACGGCGTAGTCATTGTGTGACTAAGATGACAATACTTCAATCAGTAGTACCAAAAAATATGTTTTAAGAAGCTTTTGTTAAAACGTATCACAACCCTAAATGTGAGAATTATCAGAGCTATTTCCATCTAAATCCCCTGCTCATATTTTTGCTTCAGAGAAAGGGTTTCATCTGACGCTTAAATCTGACGCCTAAATACCCATCAGAACAGCTGATGGGTATTTGCTTTTGGTGGGTCGTTCTTTTAAAACGACTTAAAAGAACGTCGTTTTATTGCCTAACATTATTTCCGTGTAGCAGCTGCAATAATGAGTCAAAAAAAAAAAAAAAAAAGAGAGAAGGAAAGTGTGAGCCTGTATCAAATGCTGGATCTTTAACAAACGGTGTGCACCTTGTAGTTGAAGGGTGGGCTGCAGAGAGAAGCCTACCTGTCTAAGTTTACGTTGAGTTCCGAGCCGACCACGCACACTACGTTGGTCGATCTATCATAATCTACTCGGAGAGTCCGCCGGTGAGCCATGGCTGCAGCCCTCTCGGCTCTCAAAGGCTCTGATACAGCTCCGGTACAAGAAGACGTAAACGGGTCAGCAGGTCTCGGAGAGGATAGCTCGACTAAGTCCGCAGTTACAACTGGAGCCACTGGGCGGTGATTGGTCAGAATATAGTCACCCCTCCTCGCCCCCCCCTTCCTTGCCCTTCTCGATGTCCAAACTCTTTATCTCTTACCAGTCTGTTTGTGCTGATAAAAAAAAAAAAAACCTTTGAATGTCGCTGCATGAGTTGCAATGAAGTTAATCCAGCTACAAAAACATAATATTAACACATTTCCTTCAGTAACCGGAGTGAGCTCTGTTGTCTCACCTTTCAGTTCAGGCTCTGTTGTCCGTCGGTTAATACATGCGCCAACAATTAAGTGTCGCACTTTGAAGCAAATTCGCGGAAACAATATGCAAATTAACACAGGCACCTAAATGTGAAGCACATACTTCTTATTTCCACCGTTAATTCATCTGTTTCGCTAATAAATATCAAGTCAGTTTACCTGTTCAAATTCGCCTTCAAAGACGTGCCAACGACGTGCAGGACGCTCTGTGGATTGTTTGGGTCCAGACGGCATGTTCGGTGATATTCCGCTCCCCCTTTTCTTTTGTGGACAAAAGCAGGGAAATTGGACGCTGAATCAGTTTTGGAAATGTCCTGAAACATATTTGGCTACCAAGTTCTCTGGCTCAAAGAAATGCAATGATCAAAGAAGTGGCTTCTCTGCTCATGGGAGGTGGATATATAAGAAAGAGGAGGTACCAAACTGTTTCTGAAGCCTATTGTACCTTTATTGTAATTGGCAGCTTGCTCGGACTATATTCTGAGAATACTCTACAAAGTCAAGGTACAAGTAAGGTGCGACTGCTGATTGGTTTGTGTTGCTATTCGCCTACACCTTATTTTTAAGGCGTATCCTCCTGTATTCTCTACGAATAATAGTTCAAAGCACACCCTAAGCAACACATGCGGACACAGCATAAATCTTTTTAGACAGAATGAGTTTAAAAATCCCTCCTGTATTCTCTACGAACAATAGTTCAAAGCACACCCTAAGCAACACATGCGGACACAGCATAAATCTTTATAGACAGAATGTGTTTAAAAATCAGACTTAAAAATATATTTGCCCCTGTTTGGGTTTCATTTAGTTCATAGATTGTCCCCACCCTTTCTCTGTAAAGAAGGGCAGGTATGGGGCCCCTTTCAATGAAGCAGAATTGACAAAACATGATGAAAGTAGACAGCAGGGCTTTACCAAGCTTCATCAGTGCGGCTGGGCTCACAAACACCAAGCTACGCTGAAGAGGAGCAGTCAGGTTTAAATAATCACACCCAGCTCCCGTTCTAACACAATGATTCTGATCACAAGTCACTGATGCATAAAAATGATCTACATCCAACTTGTTTTGAGCAAACAGACAATAATAGACTTGGATAAAAGTTGTCTCACAAATGATAAATGTCATTTGTGAGATAAAGAAAATGTGCTTGCATTAAAGGGTTGGAGAACAAAATAACAATAATAATAATAGCTTCTCTCCTTTTGAAAATTAAGGTTTGGCTTTTTGTCTCTTTTGTATTAAAACTTACATACACAATGATGTACGATGGAAAAATGCTGCCAGACCAATAGCTGTTTAAAAGTGAGCACTGATATTTTAATACCAGGAAAAGTCATAATAGCTTGAAAACCCATCCTAATCTTTTATTTTAGAACCAGCAATGAAACATGCAACAATAGGGTTAAATATGTGCTTTACAAATAGTGCATAAAAATGTCATGTTTTTATTTCTTCAAGTAATTACTGACCTTGGGTTTTTTAAATTAATTTTTGCATCCTTATTTCACTGTACTTATTTTGATGTGGTGTGTAGAACCTTGTCTCTTTATCCTATAAACGTATAAAGAAAACTAAACATATGTAAGTACAACCTTTTTAAACATTACGTTACGATGATGATGATGATGATGATGATGATGATGATGATGAAGATTATTATTATTATTATTATTATTATTATTATTATTATTGTGTTATAATGGCGATGAAACTATGTTATAATTACAAAGATCTGTTTCTGAAAATATAAATATTAAAACTTGCAGGTTAGAGATGCTACATACAATAGCTACTGTCAAGAAATATGATTGTTTTTGCTAACGCTCCTCTGCCAAACTTTTTTCCCAAAGAAGTGGGAAGGTCGCCACTTTAACTCAGTTAAACTACATCCAATCAAATCGTTGAAATTCTTTGACGAACTTGACCATTGACCAATAGCGTGTTTGTCAACATGCTGGAATGGGGCGGGATCTTTGCTATCCTTTGTCATCAGTTTACGGCGCATTGTTTTTCTTTTGGGACAGGGCTCCAAAAACGTGATTATAATTTGTAGAAAAATATGCTTTTAACGTTTCTGTTGTTGTTTTGCAGCCAGAAGCCGTCGGAGCATTTATTTTAGGCTATTTCGTTTATCGGGAAGTGTTGTATTTTTGGGGTCAAACCAGCTTAGCAGTTAGCTGGTTAGCTTGACGGTGAGGCTACCCTGATTGGAGCAGGACGAATTCCAGGCTGTTCGAAGAAGGGAACAAATCTCAGCTAGTATGTTTCGCGCAAGTTGGACAACATTGGATTACACGATTTATGTTGGGTTTATGAAGCTGTAAAGCTGAATTATGTGTTCATTACACTGAAATCAAACACCTCGGATAGTTTGTTACTTTTGTAGCTCTTAAAAGTGCCATTTGAAAGGGTCTGTTAGCCACGTAGCTACCTCTCAGTAGGAGGACATTTAAAATGGCGGAAGGTTGGCCCACTCTTCCAGCTCTTGTTGTCCTGCTGCTGAGTTTCAGTGCCTGGGTCACAGTCTCTTGTCCTGCTCCCTGCTCCTGCTCAAAAGGACAAGATGAGGTCCATATTTTGGAGTGCAACAGGAAAAGACTGTCCGCTGCCCCGTTGGACGTCCCAGATGGGATAACTCAAGTGTAAGTACACAAGCGGATTTTGTCAGAAGCGTGTTTCAACTAAATCCTCTGCTCTGTTTTGATACAAAATCCTGCAACATTGATCATGAAGATGTTAATGCATTTTAATTGATAGAATCCCCTATGAAGGGCTGTTGTATACAGATATTTTGTTAGTTTTTTCTGTGTGAATTAAATTCCCTGTAAACGAATTGATAATTAATGTTATTTAAAAAACGTTTTAGGTTTCCAACTGAATTTAAATTATGTTAACTTTGTTGTTTCCCGGGTTGTTTTTTTTTTTTTATTCCTATCAGAGAGGTCAGTTCACTTTGACCATTATGATTCTAATATTGTGTGTAATTTAATTTCAGCACCATGAACCACAACGACCTGGCTGTTTTTCCTTTTCTTGGAAACGTTTCATCAAACATTACCTCACTTTCATTGTGAGTACAGAACTCCCATTATGTGTTCTTCCCCCTTCCTTGATATAAAGATTTTAAATCATTTTCTGCCATGAATGTGTAGCATTACCATTCTCCATCTAAGACCTATTTAAGTACACAACATTTGATGTAATGTGCCATAGAGTGCTATCACATGCTTTGCCACTGCAAAAAACCTACTATATTTTGTTCCTGAGAAAAATAAATGATCTGTAATACATTCTTAATCAGAATGAGCAATTGCTAATCAATTGTGTTTTTATTAATCCCTGAGAGAATAGTGGAATAACTTTTATTGCCCTCCCATTTTCTTGTTTTGTTTGGATCTAACAAGTCCAATGACACTTCTAAGTCATTTTGTCTTAAAAAGTTGTCTTACCCATGAATAAATGTAAACAGGAAAACTTCTAATCTTGCTTTTTGACATGCAAAGGCAGCGTTTGTTCTGGAGCTGGACATAATATAATATAAAATCTTAAATTTTATTTCAAGTTCAACGTATGCAGTATTGCAATTAGAAAGTGCTAAGGAAATAAGTCTTACCTAAGGTGAAACACTAAGTCAATCAAGAACGAATCAAGATGCATTTTGATTATTATTTTATTAAGAAATTAAGCAAAGAATATGAGCAACGACTCCCCTGGGTAGTCCAGGGAAGTGAAGAAAAGATTAATCGCTTTTAATATCCACCAGCCGTCTTACAGAAATTGGAGCAAAAGGGAATATCCCACCAGTTTCAGTTTACTTCACATCTCTGGAATTTTCACCTGCAGACAATGACCCTGGATAGTTCCAACCCTGGTCAGAAATACTTTTTATTATGTGTTTCCAGTGAGCTGCCTCCAACATGAAGGGAGCTTTATAGATAAAATTGGTTGAAATAAAACAAAGTTTCGACATAACAAAAGTCTGCTGGAATGCAGTATCTGGCAGGTAATAACATTTCAGGCGCTTGTTTGCCACTAATGCATTAAATCCTGCAATCCTAACATGCTATAATTTATTTAGTTTAATTGAGTAAAAATGATATAGCCTGGATATGGTCTCAAAAGTTTGATTTGTACTGTTATAGTTGACCCATTTGCTCACTGTATGGAAGACTTGTTCAAGAATATTTGAGCCAAATAACTGACTTAATGTCAGTTAATAGGGCCACCACATCGCTCACTATAGAGTAGGCTCACCATATACAAATTGTTGGCCCTAGTTTGATTCCCAGCCCTGGGCAATTTGCTGCATATCTTCCCCTTACCTTTGTACCATTCTACTTGTCCAGCTATCAAAGAATTATGGTCACAAAAATCTTCTACTGATTTAGAAAAGAAATGGGAACAAACTTCCTCTGTGACAGAAAGGACAAAGTACGAAACTGACTGTTTGTTATATGGTTCTTATCTGTCAGTATGAGGTTACGCTTAAATTTAGCTGCCTTTAATGTTTGAATGATTTTTATATAACTTTTAAGTGGCTGGGCAATAAAATATCTTTTAAAAAAACCGTCAAAGAATTGTTCTGTGGAAGTTCACATAAAACAACTTGAAGAGTTTAATAAATATTAAAGATTTTTCTTTCTAATTCATGGAACCTGTCTCCTCAGAAGTTAGAAAAGATGAGCCGTCACTCCAAACATCTGAAAAATACAGATCCTTTTTAGGCATCATTAGTCATCATTACTCATTGGATTTAGTATTGCAGTATAGTCAAGCTTCGAATTGATTGTAACTTATAATTGTCAATGTTATTGCAGAAAACTGAAATGTTTTTGTTTCTAATATAATTCAGAGTCCACAATCGGATCTCAGAACTGTTGATGCATGAGCTACAACCCTACATTTCCCTGGAAACACTGGACCTAACGTCTAACTCTATCTCTGTGCTCAAAGTGGGAGCCTTTCCGTCCATCCAGCTCAAATATCTGTAAGTGATAGTACATCATTGAAATTAACATTACATACTTTTCCCCTCAAGACATGGAGTCATCATTAAACATTAACAACAACTTTTACTTCCTCCTCAGTTTCAGTGGTTAACAATAGTTGTGTAATCAGTAGTATAAGAAATAAGAAAACACTTCTGCGGATGAGTTTAGGCTGAATAGTAACACTTCTTTTGGGGATGTAAAGCATTTTAAATATCTTAATGAAAAAACTGCATGCATTGATGCTTTTGTTATTAAAGAAATCATCAATGCACGAAGCTTCTTTTACTCCTGAGCAGACCTAAAGTAGGTGAGGCATATTTATCCCTTTTTAATTTTTTGCTTCAGTGTTTCTGCTTTTGTTTCATCTTTTAGGAATTTGAGTAACAATAAGATCAGCCTCCTGGAGCCTGGCTGCTTTGAGAACATCTCCAGCTCACTGCTGGTGCTTCGGCTGAACAGGAACAGATTAGTTACGCTGCCGTCAAAAGTCTTCAAACTTCCTCAGCTTCAGCTACTGTAAGTATTAAACACATTTTAGTTCAAACCTGAAATCGGCACCCTCAAAGTGATTTTTATTTATGTTTTGGTTTGATCAACTTTTATTTAGGCCAATGAATCAAGCTGATAATGCTTCTTTAAGTATTCCAGCCATCTTATGAGTTTACTTCGTTGTTTTATTTCTGCTTGGCTAAATAAAGCTTTGATTTACTTTCCCAACAGGGAAATGAAGCGTAATAAGATCAAGATAGTGGACAGTCTGACGTTCAAGGGGCTGGACTCGCTAAAGTCACTGAAGATGCAAAGAAATGGCATCACAAAGCTCATGGATGGAGCATTTTTTGGGCTAAACAACATTGAAGAGCTGTGAGTATAATGCTGTTCATTTCAATTTCAAAACAGTTTAGTTACTACTTATTTTAGAAGTAGCTGATTGGTTTTGATGTGAAATACTTTTCTCATGGTTTGTGAATTATCAGCCAGGAGTTTCTCACATAAAAATACATATTATTTCTTTGGTCTTTTGTTGTTTTCCCATCTTTCAGAGAGCTGGAACACAACAACCTAACGGAGGTTAATAAAGTTTGGCTGTATGGCCTCCGGATGTTGCGCATCCTGCAGATCAGCCACAACGCTATAGGTGTTATTCGTCCTGACGCCTGGGAGTTTTGCCAAAAACTGGAGGAACTGTGAGTGTGTTGCTATTAAAAACTGAAACCCCTACGCAGATGAGCAGTCCCACATGGTTTCATCAGCCACTGTTGTATGATTGATTTAATGTTTACTGCCTTTTAATCTGAACCTGATTATAGCTTTCCACAGCTCATTTAGCAAAGGTTAGGTTGTGAAATTGTCTAATTTCTGAACATATTTGTTACACAAGCAAACAAGGTCAAATTTAAATGGATGGGAATTGTACTTTATGAAATTGGTGTTTATCTTTGCAGAGACTTGTCCCACAACCACCTGACGAGACTTGAGGAGTCTGCTTTTGTTGGATTAGGATTTCTGGAGACTCTGAACCTGGGAGAAAACTCCATCAGCCATTTGGGAGAAGGCGTTTTTAGCGGCTTGGCACATCTGCGCACCTTGTAAGTACAATGCCCTGTAGCAGTAACGCTTATGTGTTCTAAGAAATTAAATGGAGCCAAGATTACTTTTTAAAATCAAGTCTTGACTTGTTCTTGACTTGCATTCCGACAGATTGCTGACTACAGTAGGTCAGTGTGCTTGTTTTCGTTCCTTATCTTACTTCTAGTCTGACATGAATACAGTTTTTCCGTACAAATTAGAAAAACCATAGGAGCTGTTTCCTCTTTACACGCTGCTTTAGTTTCCGTTATGTGGTAATCCTGCTTTAGTCATTTCATTTGTATTGTAAATCAAATGACTCAGTGTGTAATTTTTCCCAGAATTCCACTTTATTTCTGTATTATCTGTTCTCCAAGTGGAGAAGAAAGTGTTTTTGACAGCCTGAAGAGGTGCTTTAATGATTAGCATGTATTAACATTTAATGAATGTGGGTTTCTCCTAAGTAGACTCTGATGGATTAAAACTGCAAATGCAATCATAATCAGTCTTTCTAATGGAATATTTGCATTGCCTTGTAAGGGCCCTGTACGTGTCATACATGTGGGATGTGAGAGGGTTCTGCACTTTAGCTGTACGAGTGGCAGATTTAATGGGACGATTACACTATCAACAACATTAGCATTACAACAAAGGCTTTGGAAATCCAAGACAATAATATGCTAACCTAATTAAGCAAGTATGCAGTTTTCATATAAGTATTATTCTGTAACTTAGGAAGTGTAGAGAAACTCCTTATTTGATGCAAGTATAAGGTGCTGAAATTAAATATGGAGAGTTTATGTTTTGGTATGTTTATTATCCAGAAAGCTTTCATTGAAGAGGGGTATTTTACAGAGCCAAGCTTCTTTCAAAGGTGGCCATGCATGAGGGAAGTAAAACAAAAGAGCCTGTGACCCATCCTGCAAACACAAAGCCTCTCTGGTTTTCCAGGAGACCCATGAACTGTGATAAACAGAGCCAATTATTTCCTCTCATCAGAAGCAGGGCCACCAAACTTTGACACAGCTTAGAACCTCGGTGTCTCAAATTGTTAGGTCCGGAACTTTGGCTACATTCACACAGCAGGCCTTAATGCTCAATTTTGATAGATTTTTTTGCTGGAATCTGATTGTTTGTGTGCATGCGTGTGTATGTGTGTGGTCATACATACTCCTCATTTAAAGCAAGTATAATCAGACTTCTGTGTGAACGGTTTACAATCCCAAAGTGACCCGCATGCACAGAAGAAGAATGTCACGCTGATTACGGGAGCAATAATGGATACCACTATCTATGGATTTATTTTAAAGTTATTCACCAATGGGAGTCGGCAGTACTGTCACAAGAAAGCACAACTAACACCAATGGTATTTTGTAGAGCATTGACTGGAATCTGTGTAAAGAAGTATTTTTGTACATGTTGCCGGCACCAGGAGTGGTAGAATTGTGATTATGATATTTCATAAGTCCAGATTTGTCATAGATTTAATTGTTGTTTATGTCCAGTTTTAGTCTGTCTGGCGGTGACACATGTCTCACGTCAATGACGTAAAAGTTGGATAAGATGTCACTTGACCATTTGGACTGCAGACGCTTTCCAAACTACTGGAGATGTATTATATTAGTGACACATATTTGATTTACATATTTGTTTATTTTTTTGCAGCAGTTCAAGGTTGAAAAGATTGGAATGGGGTCGTTAAAACTGCTGTGTGATGGTTGCCTGCTATTACTGGCAACCACAGTTCTTGGGTTGGAAAGACTATAATGTATTTACTGAAGATGTTTTTAGCTGTTTAGCACATTTAACATATAATGTGTGATATGACTTTGTTTTTCAGAGATATTCACAACAATGAAATCTCATGGGCCATTGAAGACTCCATTGCTGTATTTGATGGAATGAAGAAGCTGAACACACTGTAAGAATGGATATAAATATGGCTGTGTGAAATTATGTACTGCTTGCATGCATGCATATTGTTGGAATGTCTTTTATTTAGACAAATACCCTTCTTACATGTTATTTCTTAGTGCTTCAGACATACCATTAGCATTTTAGTGATGAATGTTATAAGTCTAACATATAGCTGTTTATTTACAGTGCTGTAAAAAGTGTTTGCCCTTCACACATTTGTTCTGTTATAGATGATTTTGTGCTAGTGAAAGGATTCTGATCATGAAAACTAATTATAAGAAAAAGACAGGCAGAGTAAATGGAAATGGATTGTTTTCCTTATTTTATTTATTATAGGATAAGACCATTCAGACCAATCTGATACTATGTGAAAAAGTAGTTTGTGTGTTTTGAAATATTGTTCTGGTGTTTATCCCAAGTGTTTAGACTAATGCCCCAAACTGATGCTGGCTGGATAATCTTTAGGATTTTCAGGTGGAATTTTTTTTTTTTTTTTTTTACTAAATATTTGGTGGAGCTTTGGGTTTTATTTGTTCAGGAGCAGTTTTGATCTTCCAGTCTTTTTTGTTGTTGTTGTTGAATTATAAGCATCATCTGAGCTAAGTGAGGCTACCCACGCTTATTGGTATTTTGGGTTGTGTTTTAATCTTGTGGATGTGGTGTTGACGTACTCTTGGAGTAATTTTGGCAGGTCAGCCACTTCTTGGAAGATTCATTCCTGTTTCATTTTTTCTCCATTTGTGGTTAATGATGTTCACTGTGGTTTATTGAAGCCTCACAGCCTTAGAAATGGTTTTGTAATCCTGTCTAGACACACACATGTTGATGAGTTCCACTTTTCATGTCTGTTCTTTTAATTGAACTGGATGTATTGCTATTTGAGATCTTTGAACCTACGTCTTGTTGTGAGCTACGTTCTATTTTAGTAATACCATAATTATGCAGGTCAGGCAATAACCACACCTTTTTTTTTGTACACAGGGCTGGTTGGTTTGGCAAACTGTTTCTTTGAATTAATTCTGTTTGATATTACAATTTGTT
The DNA here is from genome assembly GCF_001443285.1 of Poecilia latipinna. NCBI lineage: Eukaryota > Metazoa > Chordata > Actinopteri > Cyprinodontiformes > Poeciliidae > Poecilia > Poecilia latipinna. The sequence continues at coordinate 38,129 of NW_015112818.1, forward strand.
TGACTTAAATGTGGCAAAAATAAAAAATAAATCTCTGTCAGGTACCAACACTTTTAACAGCACAATTCACTATATGTCTATAGTGAATTTTTAATTTATAGCCATTTTATAGCCTGAACAAGCTGACTGACCATGAAATGCTGTTCAGTTGTTTTAAACGAACCTTCACGAAAGTTATGGTCTCGGTTTACCAATGTGGAAAACAACTTAAGAAACTGTTGAAAAAATATTACATCAAATTACTTTATTTTGCAGAAATTTGCAGCGGAACAAAATCAAATCAATCACTCAGAAGGCGTTTGAGGGGCTGGATGAGCTGAAGGAGCTGTGAGTTAAATCATTAAACTTTGTCTTTGAGTCCTGACAGTTCTGATAACTGTACAAATATTTTATTGATGACAGATTATACGTATCAGTAAGGCTGTCTTAGTATTATGTAATTTTAGTAAATGCAGATATAACTGAGATCAGATCTAGTTAAAAGCTCTAATCCATATTTCTGTCTTGTCTGCAGGGACCTTGGCAAAAACGGTATCATGTCCATACATCCTGAGGCGCTTTCCCATTTAAAACTCGAAGTATTGTAAGTACGCTGAAAGCTTAAGTCTTAGTTTTTGTTAACCTTACATACAACAACGTTTTTTTATGTTGTTTCTTAAACTGATTTTTAAAAAATGGAATTAGATTACTTATAAAACACAAATTTACTTTTTGTTTTGATGTTAGAGATGTGTTTATTTTCAGGTACATCTTGAGCTGACCCCCTGTTAGCAAAAACAGCCACGTCCTCTGTTAGAAAATACTGCAGAAATATTTTTTCCTTTTTCGAGGTTTTGATCAGCACTTGTTTGGAGTCTTTAAGACTTTGCATAAAGTACCCTTGATGCTGTAATGAAAGTTAGACAATTTCTTATTTTCATTTGAATTTGACTTATAATCACATTATTTTGTTTATAAGTCAACCTTCACTTCAGCACACTTTATTTGCAAGTGGATAAAGGATATTTTGCTAGTAATCTGGGAAAACTGAAAAGAGAAACTGCATTACTGGAAGTAAAGATTAGCACTGTGTTAAACTCCTACCGATGTGTTAATGTTGCAGTCGGGTGAAAATGCACTTCACTTGATGGGAAACTATATAGACTACAGAGGAGTCAAAAATGATAATCCTATCCTCTGTAACAATACTGGAGACCTACACACATCTCAGTGTATGCTCTCTGTAAAAAGACATCAATTCTATATTATTTTTGCAGAACTTCTAAAGCCATGGATTTTGTTTTTTGAAATGTTTGAAACATGGAACTTTAAAGTGAGAACACAATTGCACATCTAATTTAAACCGATTTGACTAAACACAGTGAAATGGTTAAGTGCCAGCTTACTATAGCTGGAAACACTAACTTCTTTCAAACTTGACACCGATGACCTAAAGATATTGCACGTCACTTCATATGAACATACACATCCAAGATGTGTTCACTAAAATTAAATTTGATATGTACCCTGTGACTTCTAGGATAATGCACCAAAACACCTAGAAGTGCCAGGAGTTTTGTTGGGGAATTCCAGTTTATGTTAGAGGAACAAGAAAAGAGTTCATTTGGTGATTGTGAATATTTAGATGTTGACTCTGCTCCTCTGGTTTTAAACTTTCCATTGGTGAATTAGTGGAGTTACTTTGTCTTTCTTTAGATATTTTTACTTTATGTTTGCTTTCACTACTATGATGACATGACCTTTCTGGAAGGTTAATTTAAGTTGAGACTTTAACCTAGATAAGGGATTTAATTATAAAAAACAAAAAGTTTTTAAAATTTATGAGAATTTGTCCATTTTTCTGCTTTCTCAGTGTCCTGAACTCCAGCAGCCTGCTGTGTGACTGTCATATGCAGTGGCTGGGTCCCTGGCTGAAGGAAAGCCAGTTCCTTCAGTCTGTCTCTGCTGTCTGCGCCCACCCTGCTGGTCTACTTGGTCGCAGCATCCTTTCAATCAGCCCAGATGAGTTTGTTTGTGGTCAGTTTGAATATTTAAATTCTCAGAAATATACCATGAATTATAAAAGATGTTACAAAAAGGTCCTTGTCTATGTTTGGTGTTTTTGTTGAGGTATTTGGAATAGTTGCAATTCTAATACAGTGTGGTAAATATTTCATTCTGAGAGACATTTTATTCAAGAGTTCTATTGGAATATAGTTAATATAGAACAATTCTCCCAATTTTCCTCTTTCTCCACTATAGATGATTTCCCCAAGCCTCGGATCACAACCCACCCGGAGACCTCTGTGGCTTTGAGGGGCAACAACATGACTCTGAGCTGCGTTGCATCCAGCAGCAGTGACTCGCCTATGACCACGGCGTGGCGGAAGGACGGGGAGGTTCTCTACGATGCAGAAGTGGAAAACTATGCCCGTTATCAGGACGGACAGCTCATCTACACCACCGTGCTTCATCTCCTCAATGTCAACTTCACTGATGAAGGGCTTTACCAGTGTGTTGTCTCTAATCACTTTGGCTCCAACTACTCAAACAGGGCTATGCTGACGATCAATGGTGAGACCTTGTCCTCTTTTTCATGAATACTTTTAACATCTGCTATTAGAAATGTTAATATCTGTGTTGGTCTTGATATTGAAAAAAAAAAAAAATTCTAGATTATCGGTGACAGTGTGCCAGGTCCATAAAGGCAGAACTATTCAATGTAATTCAATGCTTTATCCTCTGAGCTTTATTATTTATTGTACATTGGCTGTTGATGTTATGCTTCTTATTGCACTGACTGAACAAATTAAAGTTGAATTGTTTTTGACCAAGCTTGTAAAGCTTTTGGTGTCTTTAAAGATACTGTACTGGTCCAGAGTAATCAAATAAATTTGTTATTCAGCACATTTCCATCCGTTTGTAAAAAAAATGAACTTTTTAAGTCAATTGAGCACTGGTTTTATGTATTGGATTGTATAGGCCAATTCTAATATTCAGATAGCTGTATTGGTATCAGAAGTGGAAAAAGTGGATCAGTGCATCCCTGTTTGTTTTCTAGAAAAAGTGTTGGTCTTAGAAACTTAGTCTGCAATGCAGTACTTTAATAAGGATTGTGCTATTGTGATTTAACTGAGTTGCAATTAAAATTATTACCTAAAAGATTTTAGGAAAAGTATCTGCCAAAAGATTTCTTGATAACAGACCCTAACCTCAGATTGCCCTCTGCTTTTCAGAGATGCCCTCCTTCCTTAAGACTCCCATGGACCTGACAATCCGCACTGGGATGACGGCCCGGCTTGAGTGTGCAGCGGAAGGTCACCCTTCTCCCCAGATCGCTTGGCAGAAGGATGGAGGCACTGACTTCCCCGCTGCCAGAGAGCGCAGGATGCACGTGATGCCTGATGACGACATCTTCTTCATCGCTAAAGTGAAGACAGAAGACATGGGAGTGTACAGCTGTACGGCTCAAAATGCAGCTGGCAGTCTCTCAGCAAACGCCACTTTGACCGTCCTGAGTGAGTCACGCTCCTTATCAGCAGAGAGTATAGCTGTTCCTTTGTTTTCTGCTCGGTCATTTCCGCTCAAATTGGATGCTTTTCTATAAGTGTCACTTACTAGAAGCTTTTATTTGTTACCACGTTGCCAGATTGAATCAGTGGTGCTGTAAAAGAAAACCTTAACATGTTTATTATTCGCAGGGTTCTTATGAGTGGTTCAAATTCTTGAAAATGCTTGAATTTCAATACGATGTTTTCAAGTGCTTGATTTCTGTATAAAGTCCTTTTTAAGTTCTGGATAATTGAATTGCACAGTTCTGTAACAAAGTGTAATCGAACGTTTGATTAAAAGCCTTAATTTAGAGAACATTAATTAAAGTTGAACCTTAATTAAAGTTTAAACTGATTTAACTTCAGAAAGTGAGACACATCTCACTATCTGAAGTTAAATCAGTCTAAACTTCTCTTGTTTAGATAAGATAAGCTATCTAAACAAGATAAGCTTTTATAATTTGTATAGGTACAAATATGTACCAAAATTATCTAAGTTTAGGCAATTTAGAGAATCACCTTAATTATTTCAATTTGCTAAATGCCAGAATACTTAGCAAGAACATTTTTTACACTTTTTTTTTAACTTTCTTTATATATTTAGCATTTAATTTGAGCAGGAAGGTCATTTTCCTAAACATAATTAGTTTGGGTTGTTTCAATGTAAAGAATATTTATTATTCCCAATGACTCAATGACTTATTGATCTAAGTTATTGAAATAAGGGTTAGGTTATAATTTATACATTATGCAAGTGAACACTACCACAAATTTTTCTTGTTAAATTAGTGTTTTGTTCCCTAAGCAGTCAGGTTTATAGTGTGTGTGTGCGCGTGTGCGTTTGTCTGTGTGTGTGCGTGTGTGTGTGAGAGAGCGAGAGAGACATTTCAAAACATTTTATTTTAGTTCACATTGTCCATGCTCTAGAACATAAAATACCATCACAAGACATTATTAACAAGTCATAAATTATGTCATAGTGAATAGAAACTGTTTTTGTTTTAGTTCATTTGCGTTGCTTTTATTTTATGTCCAACATGTGGAAAAGTTTGAAGACTTTCCTTAGAAATGCTTGAAAAGTTCTTGAATTTTACTGTGGGAAAAGTGTGTGAGGCCTGTTTTCACATCTTCCTGGCTAGTGTATCTCTATTAATCACTATTTTAATGACTATACTTGTCAGACTTTTTTATGCAAACTAGTTGTCAACTACAAATTTCACTTTTCATACCAACCAATTCCAAAACTTAATCAGTCCTCCCCTTTTCCAGAAACCCCATCCTTCGTGCGAGATTTGGAAGACCGAACAGTGGCACGTGGTGAAACTGCAGTGCTTCAGTGCATAGCCGAAGGCAGTCCCGCTCCCCGACTCAACTGGACCAAAGACGACGGGCCTCTCATGCTCACAGAGCGTCACTTTTTTGCTGCAGCCAATCAGCTCCTCATCATAGTTGATGCTGGTCCAGCTGATGCTGGGAAGTACACCTGCATCATGTCTAACACCGTGGGTACCAAACGCGGCCACATCTACCTCAGCGTCTCACCATTACCCAGCTGTGACACAGCAGCTGGGTACGACTATGACGGCTGGACCACTGTGGGGATCGTGGTAATTGTTGTTGTGTGCTGTGTGGTCGGGACGTCACTCGTCTGGGTCATCGTCATCTATCACATGCGCAGGAAGAATGAGGACTACAGCATCACCAACACCGGTTAGTCATTTTCGAAATGCTGTTAAATGAAGGCAGATACAAGATTAAAGGGGACCTATTATGCAAAATCCACATTTTGCACATTTTTGTACTTCTGTTTTGATTTCAACTGCTTTTAAAAACAGCCAAAGCACTTAAAAAATAAAAACCACCCAGCCATTTTTTGGCAATAGGTTAACTGTTTCAAAAACCCTTGGGAATGTAACGTCAGAAATCAGATGGCCTTGCCCCTCATTAGCATCAGCTGGGAAAGCTGGACTTACTAACCCCAGCTAAGTCCAGCCTGTTACCTAGCAACCCAAACTGAACTCCCAGACATTTGCCCAGCAGATTTTACCACTGTATGTGCTGTGCAATGGGTATGTTATGTTGCTGACTTGCCATCCAGAAACCACTTGCTGCTTCTTGTTGTTTGTGCAGGAGGGTCCACTAATGCTTTTCAAAGATATAGGGATGTATAATTATCTGTCTGTTTGCACCCTTTTTAACCTGAAATGTAAACGTTGAGTGATGGGGTGTGGTCAGTAGAAGCTTATTTAAATTTAAAGTGACAAGAGGCCCTAAAGCAGCTCAGTCTGAAATGCAGAACTGACCAGATTAAAATCTCATCTAAGAATGACTTTGTGCAGAAAAAATTTAATGAACATGTTTTGTATAGTCCATAGACCCATCCTAACCTGTTAACAGAGGCATAGTAGGTCACCTTTAAATCTTTACTCAGCCAGAAAATCAGACGTTCTGCCATGAAACTAATATTTACCTGGTTGGACACATGTCTTTGTTACAGATGAGATGAATTTGCCAGCAGATATCCCAAGCTACCTGTCCTCTCAGGGTACTTTGTCAGAGCCACAGGAAGGCTACAGTAACTCTGAGGCAGGAAGCCACCAGCAGCTCATGCCTCCCCTCTCCAATGGATACATCCATAAGGGCACTGATGGTATGTACTCTGTTTTAAATCGCAGCAGGATTCAGTCAAACCTTTTTTCTCAATACTGTGTACAATTGCTGATGTTTTGCTTGTAGGTTTGTGATGTTGACATTACAAACATGTTGTCGTATTTGTATGCATGATTCTTGCAGTAGATGCAGTTGAACTGCTATGATGTTCCTCAGACATGTTTTGTAATGTAAGTTGCCTGGAAATTCTCAAGAGCTTTATCGTTTATTGATACAATTTGGAGTACATTTCAGACGGAATTAATGTATTTGTTAGTTGACATAAAACAGCTGGTTCCACTGAAATTGTTTTAGGAGTATAGGAGTAAAAGTGGTTGAATGCAAATTCTCAATACACTGAAAACATTTCAGAAATTCTGCAAAAATAAATTTCACACCTTACACTGTGCACTACTTCTTGACTTATCAACGTAATAAATAAGGAAGTACAAAAGTGTTTGTCCATCACAAAAATGCCAATCAAGCACATTAGATTTTCTGGGTTTTTTTCCCCCACAACATAAATTGAAAAAGTTCAAGGTGTGTTAATACCTTTGCAAGTTGTTTGCCATAACTTGTGACTAAATCTCCCAAGATCTGACTAAAGTACTGCAAGAGTAGATTAAAAATAATAGATTTGTCTAGTTTTTGTTTGGGCTTAATGAACATTTTCATCTCAAGAAAACATGTTGACATAATAAAGAATACATAAATAAACAAAAAGGTTTTCTAAAGAAACTCTCCTACCAAAACAAAACAAAAATTTTAGAGGCTTTTTTAAGAAGAACACAGCTTCTCAGATGTGCCTTTTTAATGTGATTTGAGATACACTCATGCCTATCAGGCACTTGTGTCTGTTGTTGTGTTTTGGATCATATCCCCCTCAGAATGAAACTGTAACTAATTATTATGTTTGTCCCAGGAGTCTGCTATGGAGACACAGGCAGTGAGGTGGAAACTGAAGGGAATGGGATGCTGCACTGCAAGATGGGCTCTCTGTTCACCGGCCGTAGCAGCTTCCATCCTGGCGAGTCTCGTGAGGGATTAGCGGGAGTCTCCTCTGGTTTGTCATTATTTTATTGCTTCTATTTACTTTTTTAAAAAATTGGAATGTTTTCTCTCTGAAAAATCTTTGAATTAGCCGTCG